>NC_038242.2:6158504-6458504 GCF_000004515.6 Glycine max | reverse complement strand
TGCTTGGTCTTCTTGCTTTCCTACAAGATCAGAACACAGCACCATAAATCACAATTAGATCATTGGTATATTTCTTGAATAATTGAATATGACATCTAACAAGTAAAGTTCTCTATTAAAACTAGACACAAGCTTTTATCATTTATGCACAAGGGACTACGCCTATTCCAACACTTATCCCTAACTCCATGTAATCAACCGCTCATATCCAGCATCCTCATGCTGGCGAAGCGCACATGAAAAATAAAACTGAGACTAAAATTATGTAAATTAAGAACCTATTTTGCATTTCCATTTTTTGTTTCAACATTATTTTGAGTCCATTTCTTGTTTCCAAGGATCTATATAAGACACAATTAAAATAATAATACTTTTACAGTAATTTGTAAAAACAAAACTTCAACCTAAGCAGGTCCTAATATTCAAAACAAACGAAATTTGAGTGACATAATAAAGGGGCGAGAACCCAGAAAAAAAAAAAAAAAAAGACTAACCATCTTGATGGCGACAATCTCAGAGGTATCGATATTTGATGCTGAAAAAAAAAAGTAATAATCAATCAGCATATGAATACAACAGTACATAGATAGATATAAAACAGCAGTTAACTATGCCTATCATGTCATAATTGTAATTATAATATACATGCATACTCAAATCAAGTTCAAAAACAAAAAAGAAAGCAGAAAGAAACATATATGTGGTATTGCTGACCAATATAAATTTCTCCGAACGAACCGCTTCCGATTTTCCGACCAATCTTAAACTTCCCTCCGATGACCCTCTCCATGTTCGCCGGTTACGGATGCTGAAACGCGCTTTAGAGAGAGAGGGAGAACACAAATCAGAATGATTGAGACGAGGAATAGAATGAAAGAATGAAGTTGTATTGTATGATTAATGTTGGAAATTGTAGGGTTTGGTTTTTGTTTTGTTTATAAAAAGTAGGTTGCTGACCTGTCCAATCCAGCGAGCTCAGCTTAACATTCCTGTGCTGTTACCTAACTCAATCAACCAATCCCAAGTAACAGTTCCAACACATGTGTAATTTCAAAAACTCGGTTTGTTTATTATTACTTTATTTTCTTTTTGTCAACCACATTTGACATTTCCAATATTTATAATTTTTTTAACTATTGGAGTTTTGTTTTACTAATCATTCATTTACACGATAAAATTGGTTATAAAAATCAATAGAATAATAATGTTGATTTTGATTTTAGTAACATCAAAATAAATATTAATTGTACGCGGTTGAATTTTGTTGGTGTGAAAACGGAAAAGTATAAACAAATGAGATAACCGACTACTCCTCTGTTTCTCACTAAGGAACATTAATTAATATTTTTTTCAGCTTTATCTGCATTGGATAAACGCAATATGAGTCAGCATGATCCAAGAGGATGATCTAAGTGGATATTTAGTGATAGATTTTAAATTGGTATCTTAGATCACTCATTGATAGATCTTAAAGTATCACACAAAATTTAAGATCTCTTAAAATTTTTATCATTTTTTTAGTAATAAATCTCTTCTTAAGATCTTGGATGTTTTTTTTATAGATCTCATTGTAGTGACGTCGACTGATTTTTTTTCCTTTGTTGTCATTTTTGTCCATTTATCTTTCTTTTTTGGATTTTTTTTTCTCCATCTCTCCTATCATCCACCTCTTTCTTCTTCCTTTTTTCTTTCTTCTTCTTCTTCTCTCCCTTTGCGGTTTCAGGTATGTATATTTTGTTTTGGTTTTATGGTTTGTTTGTTTTTTTTTTCTTTCTTGTTTTTTGGTTATTTTCTTGTTGATCATTATTCTTTTTTATTGGTGTTTCTTGGGTGTTGTTGTTGATCATGTCTGATTTTTAAGTAAAAATATTTTATTTTTGAATTATGTGCAAAGATCTTGAGAGTTCTTGTACAAGAACATATTTTTCACCTTAGAAATATCTATTAATCTTTTATTGAAATATTTACAAAAGACTAGATCTTGAACTAAAGATCCTTACTCAAACATTAAAATTGTTCTAATAATTCAATTCTCAATTAGTGTGGTTGCTCTCTCATTCTCTCTTGCTACTTCTTATGATCAATAAATAATTAATCAATAAAATAATCAAGAATAAATAATTATTTTTGTCATTATATAAAGCACTAATAAATTCATTCTTATTATTATGTTTGTTCTAATTTATACTTATTTTTCTATTTCTTTAATATAATGTTATGCTTGCAATGATTAAAAAAAAGAGAAGATGAAAATTAAATATAATTTTGATAAATAATCATTTCCGTTCACGTAATACGTTAACAAATTCATTCTTAAATGTGTTACGTTGACTCTTTTATTAAGAGTAACAGATCAAAATTAATGGATGGATAGATCTGTTGTACTTTTTTCACTCTGGATCACTAAAATTTAAATTTTCATTTTTCAAAAACAAATTTACCTATATTTTATCCATTTAGAAACGAAAATAACTATTTACCCAATAATCAAATATACTCCTTTGTCTTATGTTTTAGCCGTATTACAACCAGTAATACTATTACAAAAATTAATATATGTTCCGAACAGTCCTTTTAATATATATTATTTATTAAAATGTGAGTAAGATTGATTAAATAAAAAGTATTATAGAATTTTATAATTTTTAATAAATTTTAAATAATAAAAAAAATGTTTTTCGTGTTTGTTGCGGCAGGGAATCCAACCGGATAAGGCTGCCAATGGTCAGATTAGATACTCCAACTTCAAATCCAAGAAAGAAGGAAAATTGATCCTATTTCTAATACTGGTATTTTTATTTTAATTCTTTTAAAAAAAGAAAGAGTTAGAAAAGAAAAAATATACTACTGTATATCATATTTTGAGGTTTATAGATGTTAAAGCTCTTGATGACCATTTATGCAGTTACAGTTTTACAGATAATGATTAAAAAAAAATACACCGTCAGTATGAGGACAAAATATATTTTATTTTCTGGAGAGAAAAAAAAAATATTTAGACACAGTAATACCAAACAAAAGAAAAAATAAACTAACAACTAATGAAGTAATCAACGTCATTTTTTTTAATAAGTAATCGACGTCATGGAACTTTACAAGTAACTTCCAAAGTTCTAGCCTACGCGGATGTAATAATCCAATCTTTGGACAGCAGCACATATTATATTTATTTCAATGGCTCAGTAAATAAACTACGTTCAGCAATCAGCAGTTAAGCACTTCCCATGAGAATCATGTCCTGTAATATGAATCTCGACATACTTATTATTTTTTACTCTGAGTTTAATTTTATATATATTTCAGCGTAAAAAGATCATATTATCAATAATTAGATATCACATAAATATCTTTTTAAGTAATTAATATAACAATTAACGATGGTATCATACTTAATAATTTATTATTAGATGAAAATATAATTTTTTTTACATCATCAATATATTATAATTAAATTATTTCATTTTTTTTAGATTGTTCATCATATATTTTAGGATGCAAGATTATTTTTTGTTTGAAAAATTAAATTTGTCTATCTTAGAAATGTTAAGTAATGGAATTCAAACTTTTCACATGATAATAAGAAAAAAAGAGTTTGAAAAGAAAAAAATGCCTAAAATATGATTTTTATTTTTTTATTTTCTTAAATTCATAATTTTAGTCTCTTATTTTAGTATTTATTTATAATTTTAGTATTTATAGTCAATTTTAAATATTTATTTATATATTTTGTAAATGTTGATTAATACGTGTCTATTTATTATTCATGTGGCAAATATTTTTTTAAAATTATTTAATTATTAACAAGCTTAATTTATAAAAAAAATACACATTCAAGTCTAAAATTGACAAAATAACTATGATTCTTTTGCATATATAATATCAGTAAATTAAAATTGGTTTTTGGCCCTTATTTGTGTTTGGTTTGTGCAGGGAGTGATTCTTCTATGGTTAACAACTATGATTCCTTTGTCAAAGCCACTTTGTAACCACTAACCAATTTACCAACAGCTGCAATAACTCTCCTACAACAATTCACCTCATGATCTTGCATTCTTCTTTTGCCCTCATGTCCATTGGAGCTGGAGGCATAAGATCATCCTCTTTGGCCTTTGGTGTTGATCAGTTGAGTAAGAGGGACAAAGATGCAGGAATCAAAGAGAGCTACTTCAGCTGGTACTATGCTATTGTTGCATTGTCATCACTGATAGGTTTAACGTACTGTTGTTGTCTACATTCAAGATAACATGGGGTGGGCAGTGGGGTTTGAATTCCCGCTATCCTAATGTTTGTAGCAACTGTATCTTTTTTCTTGGCTTCTCCATTTTTATGTAATGGTGGAGGTTAAAAGGAACATGCTAAGTGTGCTAGCTCAAGTATTTGTAGCGTATTTGTCTACAAAAATCATTAAGAAAACAATCTTAAATTATGTAAAAATTATATAAAAAAAATTAACAAGTAATTAATAATATTTTAATAATGTAATCATCGGGTGGGTACAAGAAATGAATATGGGACGGGTAGTAACATCCTTGTCCCCAACTCCGACCTCGATTAAAAAAGTTAGGTAATTTTTGAACTCAAACCTAGTCAACTTAGATATTTTTCGTTAAAATCGAGATGAATTTAGACGGATATCCACGGTTACGAGTTTCATTATCATACTTACTTAGAAGTCCATTACTTGTTATTAGAGCTTCTTTAAGTAGGAATGCTATTTTTAACTAGTGTTTACAATATTGGTCTAGTGGATTATGTAGTAGTTGTTAGCTAATAATTATGATGTGCATCAAACTGAAACTCTAGCATATATATGCTATGTTGAATTTCTAGTTCACGTGGATGGTGCTGTAAAATGCTTTTATCTAATAAATTGAGAGCAAAGGCTTAATTATACAGTAATTGTGTTTGCTAGGTTTCTCAACAAAGCATGCATGATTAGAAATCCCTTACAAGATCTAACACCCCGAGGGAAGAGCTTTGAATCCATGGAACCTTTGCACAGTAGACCAAGTTGAAGAACTCAAGGCACTTATCAAGATAGTCCCAATTTGGACAACAGGAATCATGATGGGTGTGAGCATCAGTCAGGGTTCATTTCTGGTACTAGAGGCGTCCTCCATGGACCGCCACATTACTTCGAACTTTGAAATTCCTTCAGGCTCCTTTGTGACATTTATGATTTTATCTCTAGTACTTTGGGTTATAATCTATGACCGCATTTTAGTACCTGTCCCCCGCATGCATAGGAGCAAAACAAAAAATAGGAATTGGTCTTTTAACTATTTCTATAGCAATTGCATCCCTAGCAATTGTAGAGAGTATTAGACGCAAAATTTCTATAGCAATCGCATTTTAGTACGTTGTTTATAATTAATATTTCTATTCCACTTGAGCATGATCCTCTCTATAGAAAATTCATGTGACTTTGTCCAAAAAACCCTGATCAACTTGAAACTTTGTACTATAAGGTAACTTAATAGCTAGTGTTGTCTTTAATTTTAAAACTAGGAAAAAGTCTTTGATAGTATGGTCAGGGAAAAGTTGTTGTCGCCATTTATATAGATCAATGCACAGATTCTTATTACTCTGAAACAACGTACGATGAAGTTGTCTACATGTGCACCATACACGGAATATTACATGGACCACCACTTAGAGTGGAGTGACAAGAGCTTCACGAACTCAATGACCACAGTGACAGAATTGGTGGCAGCGATTGATAAGAAGGTATCGGCCTCATTGGACTCGGCGGAGCCGCCACCGGCCAAGTCGGAGAGAGCCCTAATAGCAATGAAGGGTACCCTTTGTTGATGGCATATAAGAGCCACCGATGCACTTTCCATGTCCACTGGGCTCACTTCAAATTTGTTGTAGATGAAAGACCTGTATGCTGCATTGTCTAGGTAGATGCTTTGGCTAATACCTCTATTCACAAGCTCCACCTTCGGTGTCGTTGTTAAGCATGTGGTCGAGTTTATGCACGACTCTAGCTCCAAGTCCTGAACATTTTATTGCCATACTTACCACATTAATTGCTGTTACCATAATATGTTAGGTTAATTACACAACGTACCCTATAACCAATTCACGACTATAATTTTTTGGGGCATCCATTAATAATGGTAGTACTATAAAACAAAAACTAGAACCCTACACTGAAACATCACACTGACAAACTGATCTAGATGCAACAATTAAACTTTTATACTTAAATCACTTAATACTCCCTCAATTCCAAATTAAATGATTTTTTTTATTATCAGAAATCAATTGATGTTTTAACATTTTAAAAAATCAATATTTTTGTTTTCAGTTTTCAATGAAACATTAAAACATAAATTGTGGCCTTGAAATTCTAATCAATGCATTTATTAAAGTTAAAAAAGAAAACTAAAAACATTTTACTAAAAATTAGTCCCTAATACTATTGTCTTAGAATATTTGTTTTTTTTTAGAATACAAATTTAACCAAAAATATATTTTATATTATCTTTCTTATCATATATATATATATATATATATATATATATATATATATATATATATATATATATATATATATATATATATATATATATATATATATATATATATATATATATATATATATATATATATATATATATATATATATATATATATATATATATATATATATATATATCAATTACTTTGTACAAAATTTTAATTCAACAACCAATGAATTAATTAAATTAGTATTCTACAAAAATAAAACATTAAGTAGTGAAAAACACAAAAATATGTTGAGAATTTTCTTTTATTCGTAAAAATTGAATTAAGGTATCGACAAGATTTATAACAACTTATATACATTATTGATTGAACATTAATTTTGATTCCACGCTCTGAATGTCATTTTTAGAATAAATTGAAATTATGTATTTAGAATACATTATTGGCGGGCCGAAGCATTATCTCAAATCGATTAATTATTTAACTACGCATATGTTTTTTTATTCTTCCACAGTGACAATATAATTGTACTCACCTATGAAAATGTTACTTTTTTATATATATTTTAAGTCAGCACAAATATTTTCTGCCACTTTCTTAATAAATTAAAAAAAAATACCCGCTTAATATATGTTCAGACACAAACAATTTGTTTTGACTTCTAATACCAGCCCACCTACTCTCCGTTTGTTTATACAAAATACTTAATAAAGTAAAATTAGAAAATAAAAGAGCGATCTTATTGTTTATTTTGAAAGAAAAATAGAAAAGAGAAGAAAAACTTTCTTCAAAATTGGCATGAAATGAAAGGGAGATTATCTCTATCTTATTTTTTTTAGTTTCTTAAAAAATTGAATAATTTGTTATAACACAAAAAAAAAGTAAACAATTTTATGTTAAGAAAAATTTATAAATTAAAAATACATTTTAATTAATATAAAAATATTTTCATATAATTTATTTATTCCTATATATAGTCTCTTTTTTACTCATCCAAGTAAACACAAAAAAAATAAAAATTTCCATTACTTTTTTATTTTTATTCATTCAAATAACATATAATTTCTACTTTATTTTACTTTTATTAATTTATTTTTTTCTATTTGATTCCTATCAGCATTAGGGTTAGGGTCGTTTACCTTCAACTTTTTGGCAATGTGGTAGTACTTGGAATCAACCGGAACCCAGAAGACATGCTGCCTTACTTCCGGAACGCCATCAATGGGAAAAATCTCCTCTGGTTGGTACCATATATTGTTGAGTTGGTTATCAAATGGACTATCAGCAGTTACGTTTGAGGTGAAATTTGCAAAATTTAAGTGCCCTAATTCCCTGGTGTAGTCTCCATTGTCTTCCAAGGGTAATGTGTCATCAGGCCCTAGCCCATACCTCTGCACAACATATATATACAACACCCAAATCAATCTATCATTAATCTTTCAAGTTTCTATAATGATTTAGTTAATTGAACCATCAAATACAAAACGGGATGAATTTATATTGTGTCAGATCGCATCGATTAATTAGTTAACTTCGTAGAAAATACTCAGAATCAAGGTGTATAAAACGATCGATACTGATTGCACTTTTAAATTTTACAGTAATAAAAAACTAACGATATCTGAAGGCTGACATTATGTACTAATTTTTAAAACATTTCTCCAAACTTTACCACTTCTAAGTTCTAAAACAATATTTTGCAATATTTTTGCTTTCAAAAATTCATTTTGTCCCCATGTGCCCGCCCGAGGGATATCGCGCAGGTTTAATAAGCAAGCCAGCTCTGCAAAGAAGTTATTCGTACTTCTTCTACAAGGTACAATTGCAAAAGCATTAATTTTCTTACTTCCTTGCCTTACATATACTGTAAGTGTATATTTATTTTCTCTTTTTTTTTCTTTTCATTTTACTCCATTTTTTTATCTTGTTATTTTTTTCTCATCATACTAATTGTGTCATTTTCTCTTTCTAACCTGTTTTTATTTTTGGAAAAAACATAGATGAGACGAAAGAAAAAATAGACATATAAATATAATTACTCTTTTTTTTTTCTTCTCATCTTTCTTCCTTCCTGACTAAATCTTCCCAAAATGAGATGTATATTTTTAATCCTTTCTTATACGAAATAACAAACGTCACGTATAATATTGTGAGGTTTTTTTTTTTTAACTAAATAAGATCATAAGAGACGATGCAAGAACCATTGAGTTTTTTTTTTCTTACCGAGCTTGTAGATTAGTTAGTAGAATACCGAGTGTAGGTATATATTTTAAAATTAAACCCAGTAAAAGAAATTTTTTATTATTATTATTCAATTTGAGTCCAAATAAAGCAGTTCAAATCAATAAATAAAATCAATATGGTTAAAAGAAAAGACTTACTAAATATTAGTCATCAAAATTACACTAATGTTATGATGATAACAACATTAATAAAGATAGAAATAAAAAATATATATATATATATAACGAAACGGATCAGGGGTAGATTTTTGTAATACCTGCCAGCTCCATAGTGCTAGATGAGCCCAGTATTGGGGAATAGCTACATCTCCAATATGCAAGGACGGGTTTGCATTTCCAGCAATGCCGTAATGCACCACTCCTTCTACCGTGAATAAACTCAACAGAAGCTGAGTCGTTATAGCTGCATTTATCTACATCAGTGGATGAAAAAGAAATTAATCCCAATTAATTTATGTTGCACAAAAGTCAAAACAGTTCTTCAAGGGCATTAAAATATATATCAACGTAAAAGTAAGGCAAATAGAACCAAGTAAAACAGGAAAGTGAATCTACCAAAAAAAAGGAAAGGAAAACGAAGCCTTACCACGCTCAATCCTGTCATGACCAGTATAACAGGCTTGTCACCAATGGCTCCAAAGCGAAATCTCCTTCCTTCATTAATTATCACCCATAAAAAAATTTAAAATAAGAACTAAGAAGTACTATAAGTTAATACATATATAGCTTATCCTTTTTTTCGCAAAATTTCATGTTCAGGAGACCCTAAAAAAATTATAATAATATTTTGGAAAAATATATACCAGCGAAGTCTATGATGGTGTCACTAGCTGTGTAGCCAGGATTCTGAAGAAGAGGGTCTAGTTCAAAAGAATTTGGTATGATTAAACCTAGGTAAGGTCCCTCTTGGTTGGCTTTAGCAATTTTGCTTTGCAACTCAAATGTCAAAGCACAACTTACAAAAGCATGTTGAGCATTAAACCACAAAAATGCCGCCAGAAACAAGCATAAGACTCTACTAGCACCTTCCATCTTTACCCACCCAGAGCAAGAACTATGGAACATGTGAAATGAAAGACCCGAGGGTTGGTTTTTATAGAAAGAAAGACCAGAAGCATAACTATGCATTGACACTTACGGAAAGAAAAAAATCCTCTACAAAAAGAATCTCAAGCATAGTTAGGACAAGCAAGCATTATCAAGGAGTGAAACATTACTTTATTAAGGACCTAAATCTCAGGTCATGAATCAATTAAGAAATTGAACTTTTGTTATTCTCAATTAATGATCTCAATTTTACTGGAAAATATTTTAATTAATAATTAACATATTTAAAGATAAAAATATCTGAATCAACGTATAAAATTGGGCGCTTATAAATAATAAAAAAATACGTATAAAATTGGGACGCAAATCACTTGTCTGACTAGTATGTCTCAAATTATGTTCTATCAATAAAATCTTGACACGTGATTAAAAAAATAAAGTGTACATTTCCTACTTCCTCACACTCATTGACGGATCCCTAATACCGCTTACACCGCTGTTCATCCCTCTTCAACCTAAGTAGTCTTTCTCTCACAATCGAGAGCATTATTTTGCATCAAGATCCGTTTTGTAATAAAACAAATTTCTCCTCTATTTTGATCGTAATTTATCGATGATACGTTGATTGGCTACTAGCAAAGAAAACAAAATCTTGATTTGAATTGCCTTGAAAACAATGACGTGTTCTGAATTGATCTCTTAATCTTGAATAAAGAACAATTCTTGTGTTGCCTGCTATTCTGTGTTGAAATGAAACCTAGCTTTGTTTTGATCTTAATTGGGAATGGAAGCATTGATATTACTTGACTATGAATTGATTGTAAGGGAAAGATCACCCATTGTTTACGTGTTCTGAAATTTACCCAATTCACAGGAGCTTTGCTTTGATCCAACTGAGTAAAGGAAGCCAATTTTTCCCGTATTCAGAATTGATATAGTAAGGAGAAGACAATAAATTAATATAAAAATATTTATAATGTTTTTCTATTAAAGGATCAATTCTCGTTAATTGTAAAATTCTTAACTAATTTTCACTGTGAATTATTTTTCATTGATTTTGCTATCTAGTAAAACTCCAAAGTGAAATAGAATCATATATATTCAGGCAACAGCAGGTTCAATTAAGTGACATTTTAGAAGAGGCGAAGGTGTATATGCGTGGAAATGAATGAAGTCGGGGCAAAAAGGTTTTTCTTATTCTCTGACTGCAGATTGGATGCTTAATCCTATGGAATGTTTAAGGAAAATTATTTCCAAATGAATTAATTGAGCCGGACTGTTGGATATGTATGTGAATGATTGATGGTGGATATATGGCATGCATGGGAAAAGTTTGAGTTTGGGTTGCTGTGGTATTTGAATTGATCGAAGGTACGTATATATATGTATGGTGTTCTTTGGGGTGAAGGTGTGGTGATCATTTGATATTATTGATGGGTAAGGTATGACGTTTTTCAAATTGGTTGCAGTCAAGGTTTGTTTGATAGGAGTATTGTATTTGTAGACAGTTGATAGTGCAGAATGATGAATATATGGATATATTATGAATAGTGTCTTGCCTTATTCAGTGCAGCTGCTTCTTTTTTCAGAGATGATAAGTTGATCAGACATTCAGGCTCATGATGGTTATTGTTGATATATATGGACTGATAATGTATACTAGGTAATGAATAGTGTTATTTGGTAGTTATATATGAATGTTTGGTGGGTGTTTTATTTGGTTGAGGTTTGTATATATTGGTATTATGGAAGTGTTTATGGTAAAGGGTAGCATAGGAATTAAGATGATTATTTTCTGGCTTGTGGCTTGTGTATAATGAAATTTTCTTTTGCTTCTCAAAAAAAATCTCCATTAGAAAAATCTCCTAACTTTAACTCTTTCACTAAACTTACACGAGCCTCAAATGATTTAGTGAAAGTTTTGCACAAGATGCAAAGGCTATGAGGAATATCGAAAATTCGTGAACAAAACTCATAAAAATGGTGCAACGTGCCTATTAATCAGAAGACGGTTGGGTAATACCTCTAGAATTTTTACCGTTGGATGCTGAGTTTATCGTTTGGCGTCTTCATGATTGAAAACCGTTTTGAAAATTACAAATATAATTATTGCCAATTGGAACTCTTTGATCGGTGGGTGTCATATCCTTGTTGGGTTTCTCATCGCATAAAGATGACACTGTGGTTGGGTAGTGAGCAAAAAAATCTTTATTTCATGCAATGTTACAGAAAGGAAAAAAAAAAAAAAAAAGAGCACAAAGAAAATTGAACATCAAGAAATAGAGCACAACAAAAAATTTCAATGTCTAAAAAAATTGAGTCCAATAATACATAGTAACGAATTTAATAATGCATTGTTCTTCACCAAACACATTTTTTTATAATCACGATGTAAAAGCACTTTTGACTATTTTTATAATATACTATTCTTATTTTCAATTATTATTGTTAACAAACACATTTTAATTTTTTTTAAAGACAAATATATTTTATTAAGAAAAATAGCATGGTTTGAGCACAAGAGGCGATCAAAACCAAGCCATATCAGAAAATACAAAATCTGTATCAGATTAGCTCAAAAATAGAATGCATATAAACCAGTTACAGTACAGTATTCAGTATTCACCCTCCCATACATATTAACGTAGCGTGATTCAGCCAAAAAGTAATTAAATCCTTATTATATACTCCGTGCTTTTAAAATTATTAAAAGACATAATATTAAATAAAATATTATAAATATATAATATTAAACCCGTGCTGCACGAGTCTAAAATCTAGCTAAAAACTAGAACTTTCTGTGTCGTTCCTTTGCCCGATTATAACTACTCTGTTGACCATGACAGACTAGTCTTTGGTAGTGATTTTATTTTAACTATTAAAAGAAAAAAAAAAAAAAAAAACTTTCACTGCTATGTTCGGTTTTGTCCTCAATCAGACTCATTTTGTGCTTGGATTGGACCTTTTTATTAATATAAATTTTATTGGCTTTTCAAAAAAAATTGTTAAAAGAAAAAAAAATATTTTTAATAATTTTTAGGTAAACTTAGTTTTGATTTCTATAATTTTAAATTGATAAATTTAACCTTTCAATCTTTTAAAAATACGTGTATTTACTATTATTTAGTCATTCCTAAAATCTAAACTTAACATTTGACAGTTTTTTAACGCCACAAAATTGGAAAAGTAACTAAATTTATATATTTTCTAAAGTTGGAAATTAAATTCATCAATTTAAAAACATAGAAACCAAAACCAAATTTAATAATAAATAAAAAACACTTTTTTTCCTTATTAAAAATCAAACAAACCATGATTGATGACAGTGCAAACACACGTACAAACACCCATATATATATATATATATATATATGAACACAAACATATATCATGGATGTTACAATCATTGTCTTGCATAAATGTTGGTATGTGTATGGCATTATTTTGATTCCAATACCGATAGGTATGAATTTGGCGAAAGTACAAGGATAAATTAGAAAAAATATAATAACTAAAAGCTTAAAATTAATTTTGAATAACGTAAAAGTTATATATTGCTTTTTTTTTTTGTTTTTTAAAGAAAGTTTTATACTGCTTTGATTCTAACTTGATTTTGTCTAATTAAAAGTAATTTTGTTTTCGCAATCAATCATTCTAAATTTGAGTTAAATCAAAATTGACTGTATTCGTCATGATTTTACCATAATATATATATTGTATTTGTTGTAATTATGTTTTATATAATTAACTGATGTGTTAGATAAAAAAAATATCATTTTATAATTTATATATAAAATAAAAAGAGAAATAAATAAATAAAATTAGACAAAAAATTGAACAGAAAAAAATAATTATAAAAATATATTACATAAACAAAATAATTTTATTTTACTCTGGATTAAAGATGGTGAAAAATTTACACCATCAAAATTGAATACAAATTTTCTTGTTAGATAAATTATTTTTATTTATGTGAATATAATATGATATTATATGATTACGTTAATTCTTTATATTCAAGAATAACTCTTTTGAAAGAAATATAAATGGAACCTATATAAGTTATAATTTGTAATTTTTTATTAAAGAATCTAACCTCACTCATTCAATTGACTAAAAAGTGAGTATAAATTATTATCAACTCTTTATCATCAAAGTTTGACTCCTATTTAGTCTTTATGAACTAAAATACTTCAACAAAAGTTAATTTAGTTAATAATTAACAAACTCGTGCTAGTATTTCATATGAATATGATAAAAAAATCCCCAAATTCATTTCACCTAAATGTTCATTAATTGAAAAATAATATATTTATTTATGAGATGCCTAAAAGTACAGACCAACAATTCAGATAGTACAAAATAATATTTGTCGAATTAGATGCTCCTGTAACACGTGATTATAGACTATTGTCCCGTGACAAATTGAACACCACATAAACAGGCGGTGAAACTTGAAAGCTACGCGTACAAATTGAATTTTAACTTAATTTTAAATTTTGAATACTGTTAGTGTAAAAGATTTACACTATAAACTAATTTAAAACCACTTTAAATACTTCCTTAGATTTGATTTATCCAATTACTACTACTTAATTTATTAAAACTATAAAAAAAAATCAGATGATAACCATAAATATATCTTATATTTATATATATTTTTAAAAACTATCGTTATTATTAATAACCTCTCTCTTTCTCTTTTAAATTCTAATTATTTATAATTAAAACCTATACTTTAATTAGGAGTACTTTAATTTGAGTGCTATAAAATAATTATTACAATAATAAAAAAATATAAAATAATTAATTAAAAATAAATATTATGGATTAAATCTTATAGCAATAGCAAGCACCCCTTTTAATCTAGGTCTTATAAGTAAGACCAGAGAAATATAGCATTTTAAGCTATTACTATGAAAATCAATCATTTATCATATTATAATAATCTACTGTTAAATAATAATAATATAAAATTATTATAGTAATTTAATTCTTAAATTTTTAGATTTCAAACCTTTATACCTAAAGTCTCCCATACTTAATACTACTACCACGCTTTGTTAATGGACAATTTTTAAGAAGAAAATCCTTTGAGAACTCTTTAAGAACATTTTAAACTAATTTTCTATCTTGAATAAAAAAACTCTTTCATTGTAACACCTATTTTTAAAAAAATAAATTAAAAAGGATTTTATTTAAAAAATAAATAGAATTTTAGGAAAATAATGAGATTTTTTTAATTAAATAAATAACAAAAAATATTTTTATTAATTAAAATAATAGTTTTAAGATAAATAAAATAAAAAAATGATCTTCGAAAATAAAAATGATGTTTTATTTATTTATTTGATAGGGAGTAAAATAGAGTTTTTTTTTTATAAAATAATAAAAAATATAGTAAATAATAGACTAAAAATACCCTAACTATAAATAGACAAATATTAGGTCAACTTTTACGTTCACGTCTCTACACTCTATCTTTTCCTCAAATTCATTTTCTCTTTCCATTTTCCAAAACCCTTCCCTTTCCGTTATACTCAAACCTGTCTCAGTAAAACTATGATCTTGAATTCATTAACCGTTAGATCGTCGTGAAATTTGAACACCAGGTTCATAATTCATTTATACACAATCCTGACATTGGGATTTGCAAAATAACAACTTTTGTGAGAAAAATATCTCTTGCACAAAGCTATTTTTTTTCGTACACACTCAAATTTATCTCAATAAAACTATGATCTCAGACTCGTTGACCATTGGATCATTGTGAAATTTGAATACCAGGTTTGAAAAATCATTTTCGCTCACTCCCACCGTTGAGATTTTTGAAATAATGTCTATGAAAAGAGAAATATCTTTCACACGGAGATACTGAAATGGAGGCTTCAATCTTTTCTTTTCCTCTCTAATACTTAGAAATCCTAGCAGAGCAATTAGAGAAAAAATTTGAAGAATCTTAGGGAACTGCTAGAGACGTCAATGTTTTTCTCAAACTATACACGTGAAGCCGCTTAGAAGTAAGGGATGAGTTTACCGCAATTAGGGTTAGAATGAACATGTGTAAAGGAAAAGTTGTGAGTCATTATTGACTTTGTCTTCTTTCTTCTTTGACCTTTATGTTTATTCTTTTTGTTTAACTTTTTTCACGGTTTTCAATAAAAAAAATAATGGTATATATAGATTCATTTCATAAAGATTAATGCAATGCATTTGTTACTTAATTGTAACGACTTTTAAAAAAACATTATACACCTAATAGTGTACCTAGATTTATTAGTTTTATAACTAATATATTAATATTAAACTCAAAATTTTCAGAGAATGTTTAACAACCAAAATAAAGAGAGAAAAAAAATTCTACATGTTATGGGTAGACTAGACTAACCCTTCCTATTTTTAATTCTTATTAAATTTATAGATAAATTCTAATAACATCCATAATTGTAGTCATATTTTTTTTTGAAGATATTAAAAACTTTAATTAATTATTATAATTTCATTTAATATTTGTATAACTCTGCAAGTTAAGTATATCTTGACGATAAGGTAGATTATTCAAAATATTTGCAAAATAAAATTAGTTAAGAAGTGCAATTACATACATTTTAAAATGTAGCGTGTAACAATAAATTATCCGTTAAATATAATATTTTTTTTACAAACCATTGACACCCTTTATGTGAAAAATTCGGATCAGTGTTGACATTTTATGGACTTGAGGCCGAATAACTTATAAGGGTTTCTTTATATATAACTATTAAAAAAATGATATATATTGCATAAAAAATAAAAATGTAAAATTATACATTTATTACATTAAGTGAATTTTTTAAAATTTATTATTTTTTAAAGGAAAATTTAATTTATTCTAATTCTAATTATCCTCGAGTTTTGCCATTTTTTTAAATAGACATCTTGATCTTAATTTAATTTTTTTCTGAAGAACATAATTTCATTCTAATTCATCCTTAGAATTTACTTTTTACAATTTTTTATATCAAATTAGTGTTAAATTATTTATATTAAATGGCAATCATTTATTAATTTTTAATCTTATTTTTTTTATATAATTCACTCTGTCACATACTAAAATATCAAAATATTAATTTAGAGAAAAAACAATAAGGTCTTTATTTGAGTTTTCTAATTATAAATTTTATTGTGATTTAATGTTTGCAAAAGTTATTTATAAAAATAAACTAATAAATAATTGGGAGATAAAATAAAAAAATGATTGAATTTTCATTTTTGTTAGTAATTTTACCTAAATTCAATACAAGAGACTATTTACAAAAAAATAAATTCGAAAAATAATTAAAATTTATGTAAAACAAGAGATAAAATTTAAGGATCAATTACAACAGAACTAAAACTTAAGGGATAAAGTTTAAAGTGGTTAAATACTCTCCCATAAAATTATAATATATTCAATAATATCAATATAAAAATCGTTATTACACATTTTCTTATGTATTCCCTAGTTCACACGCACATGTAAACTTTTTTTTTTTTTTAATTCTCTCTTTTTATCTAAGGATACAGACATTGTGTTTTTCTAATCAAGAATCCCTTTCTAGTTTCTATCCTTATGGTGAAACTCTGAATCCTTTGATGCACTACGGCAAAGTTTATAACATTAAACCATGCATTATGCTGCCTGATTAGATTAAAAACTAAAAAAAGGGGAAGATACCAAACCAAATGACTACAGGCCAGGCGGTTTAAATAGAGGAACAGGATTGAAAATGCCCTCTACGTCTATGGGTAATTCAAGGACACGGCTAAGGGCTGCTGGAGTTGATGTCTTGCCCTTCCAAGTGTTAAACCATGGACCTCCTCCAACTTCTAGTGCTGCCATATTACTTGAAACGTCCAATATGATCTGCCATTTACCAAATATTATTCATCAGAATGTTCCATTCAAAAACACCAAATCTGAAAAACAATTAATTTATGAGTGAATTAGAGTGATACCTTCCCCTTGCTGCCGTCATATCTTCGTTCCCACATTTGTAATTTTAGATCTCCGAAGCATGTATCTTTACAAGCAGGGGCCAAGCCGGCTTCTGCTGTTGGAGCACGCAATGTTGTACCTGGATCCTCTGTTGTTGCTTCTATTTCAACCTGCCAAAATAATACAATATTTAGTGTTGTTTGGTTTTTTAAGCTTTGCTCGCGTCCGATGCACCTTGAACACAATTTCACTGAGAGGAAGTTTTGGTGTTCAATGTGCTGAACGCCTACACAAACACAGCCTTAGTCTGTCATTAGCCAAATAAGGCCCATCTGACTACTTTGTTTCTCTTGGATCGAGAAGCTCAATCAAAGTTTCTCAAAGCAATCCCCACTGCCTAACTTATCCTATAATCATTAACATGTTCTTCTCATTCAACCTGGATCTCACTAAACGGAACTCAGATGCAAAACTTTAATAACAACTACAACTAGTGTGGTCTGCGTAGTATGTAACAACTCCCTTAACCACTGGAAAAAGTAAAATGTAATTAGAAAGATATATTTACCACATATCTGCCATTGTCTGCTGACATAAACCAATAACCCCAAGTAGTAACTTCCCAGTTAACAACACCATTCCATGGCACAAATTCATAAAAAATTCCACCATAATGAATTCCAATCTGCAGCAGTTGGCAACATAGAAAATATTATAAATTTAAGAAAAAATAATTATAAAATAATAAAATAGAAAACTGAAAAGAATAATTGTTTGTAGTGACCAAAAGATGGCAAATAGAACAAATAGAAAAAAGCTTAAATATGTTAAAGGTCCCCGATACATGACCGAATTTTGTTATGGATCCCTAATAAATTTTTATGTTGTTTTGAGTCTTTGATATTTTAAAACTTTTGTTTTAAGTCACTGTCGTCAGTTAAGTGATGATATGACACCATCACCACTATTGAAAATGTTGGGAAGATTAGTTTATAAGGTGACCCCTCATCACATAATTGATAGCAGAGACTCAATAAAAGTTTTCATATATCAGGGATTCAAAACAACAACAAAAATTATTAGGGACCCAAAACAAAATTCGACCATTTATCAAGGACCTTAAATATATTTACATAGAAAAAAGAATAAACCTCAGATTAGTCGCTAAGATTGTAAGCACCGGTCACTTTAGTCCCTTACCTTTTTAAATCCTTATTTATCTGATTGCAGAAACTCATTCACTTTAGCCCTTAATATCAATGAAAAATGAAGTAGAAAGGGATTAAGGTGAATAATAATTTGCAAAGTTAGAGACTAAATAAGGATTTAGAAAATTCAGGACTTAAGTGACCGACCAATGTTTATAATCTCAAGTTCTCAACAACAAATCTAGAGGTTTAGTTAAAAAAAAAATCACTATCTACAGTTAGATATATTAATTAGAAAATTTCCAAAGAAATATTGACCTAATTAAACCACTTCATTAGAAATACTATCACTCATATGACTACATAGGAGAAAGGTTTCCTTGAAGTGTAAGGAATGCAATTGATACATAATTGAAGAAATCAAAAGAACTTAGTGTTTTCATCCTCACACAAGAGTTTCTCAAATCATAGAGAATATTTAACATGAGCGCAGAATGTTATTTTGACAAAAAGGACAAAATTCAAATTAGCTATAGATTCATTTATTTTGGAGGAAAACTTAATATTACATAATAAAGTCAGTGAAATAAAATTATGAAGTGAGTCAAATTGATAGTCAAATGCTGTATAAAGTTACCAATGCAGCATTTTCAAAGGTCTCGGCAATTCCAGGAATTTGCCTCAATCCACCAGCTGCTGTAAGAGCAATTTCTCCACTAGCCCCTTCAAAAACATTACATTGAACCTGTACGAGACATCAACTATTTGAGATCATAAAAATATACAAACATTAATCCAAGTATTGGTGAGAATAACTGAATATTGATATAACATAAAAGCATATTAACCCACAATACCGGCTGTAAAAATTCAAGTACACTAATGGAAACCAACATCCAAGTGGGTCAATTAGGAAGGATCCAATGATGGATTGGAGCCAGTTATTATTAGGAGTGAATGTGATATGAAATAACTTATCCTGTATTAGCAATTAAGTATTAGTTCTATATTAAACTGCATGATGACAGTTATTCATCAAAAATAACTGATGGCAATTTTGTATTAGGATTATATCCGATAACAGATTGTGTAAGTAGGCAAGTCTGATGTTATTTGCAGTTTTTGGACAGAGAATACTCACTGTAGTAGACTTCTGTCTCTAGGACAACAATTACTGTATTGTGTTTGATTTCTATGTTCAGAATTATACTTTATCAGTCTATCAACTGGTGTTCTATGATTCATATATGATCATGAATCACGATAAAGCTACTCCTTTTATAAAATTATATTTTGTCAAGTTGTACTTCATGACGCACAAGTAACAAAAGGACTCTTCATCTACTACAGTCTTCAAGCCCCTGATGATTACGGAATAAGGACTACTGTTCTTGCATCTAGTGCTTATTAAGTAAATAGACAATTGATTATTCTAAAGAAATAAAAATATAAATAAAATGAAGAAATAGATCATTCTAACCATAATTTTCAAAAGACAATAAGGTTTGTAATTGCTTACATACAACCAGCTATATCTGAAGTTTTGTAGCAAGCCATGAAATTGATGTACTTATGAACACTAAGGATATACTTCGATGATGAAAAAAATATTTACCCAAAACCATTTTCTTGGGAATCCTCCACCCCAGTTCTTTTCTGAATAAGAAGGAGCGTTATCAAACTCAATCCTCTTGCCATCCCACTCTATCCAACCTGAGATCCAATATTTATATGAGGAAAATGAATGAGGACATAAACATCATATCACAAACAAGAGTGATTATTTTTTTAATAACAAATGCACTTCACAAACTGATTATCAAACAGGATCCTAAAAAGCCGGTCTTAAAACAAAACATTAACCTTCTAAATGTGAATATCACTCTCTCTCCCTCTCTTCTTTTCCTGTCTCATCGTGGCTCTAGAAACAACTAAATCCTTTCAGCATTACAATCTTCTTCACGTTTTAACATTTTTTAAGTGACTAAATGTCAATCACTTTGCAAATCACATTAGCAGTTTACGGACATAATAGATTCGTATCAAAAGTTCAAACAAAATTATCATGTTTCATTTCAGACATAACATAACAAGTGGGACACTAGACCACAAAATAAATAAAAGATCAAATAGCCAATAGCTGAACAAGTAGAAAATGCCTGTTGACAGTCCACCAGCCATGCATATTTGCCAATGTGGTTCAAAAACAGGAAAAGCTGCAAGCCACCCAGCAGTAGACTTCTGCGTGGAACCAACATCACCCCAACCATATACAGGACGCGTACTATACTCCCAACGAGCTGTCTTTACTGTCTCTACATAATTTGACCTGTAATTAAAATTTGTGTCAAGTACAAATACAATCAAACAATGCAATACTTAAAAAGCAATCTAACCCCCACCTTCCATCATCGCGAATAAAACCTTGATGCCAAAGGGGACTGACTTGAAAACCTTCCAGCACTCTATCATTAAATTCCTAAGCAAAATGACCGAATACAAAGCATAATAAGTGGAAATAGAGAACAAGACTTGTTGCTGGAAGCCAAATATGACAGAACATACACCATTTGCTAAGGTAGTTTAAAATAGTTGGAAATTTAAGAAAGAAAAATAACCATCGCAATTTGCAAGACAGTCAAGGACTACCAACTAAGAAAAACCAAGGTCCAAGAAAGAAACAAAATTAATGCCATTGAAAAACAATCACCTAAAGTCTTAGAATTTGAGTTTAGGCCTAATCAACCTCAAAAGTTGCTCATGAGGAGAGAGTTGTCTTTCAGACCTTAACTTACATACACTGTTATGGTTATAGTGCTAGTCAATGGGATTTTCAACATACCCCACGAAGAACTGGACGCATCTCTAACATGAATTTTAGAGGATTGGACATAAACGGGTTGTCTAATAACATATGATCAGATAGGCCCAACAACAACCACTAGGATACTAGGATGGACTCTGATAGCATCTTAGAATTTGAGTTTACGTCTAGCTCAGCACCCCCAAAAGCTAATTCATGAGGTGAAGGTTGCCTCCCAATTATTTAACCATATCAATAGTCAATGTGGGATCAATCTCCAACACAAAGCTCAACAAACATAAAATAGAAACAGTGAACTCATCGGTGGAACACCTTAGGAAGAAAATTTAACACGGAATAGTCATGTGTCTAGAAAAACATTCTATTAGCATGTTAACAGTGAGATTGAAAATAAACCTGAGGAGGAACCTCCTTGTTTGGAGGTTTAGAATTTTGGTTGGGCACGAAAGTGTTCCCCAACATTAGTTCATGCCTACCTAAGCATTGTTCAAATCCACAGAATACCAACCACGAGTCATTTGAAAATCAGAAAAAATAAAGAAAGTTGAAAGAACATAGCAGAGTGTAAAGGAAATCATTACTTCCCCAGAAGAATTGTGATTCAGGAGAAAATTGACAAATATATTTGTCATCGGCACCGAGAATTTGAGCACCGACACCAGTAAACCTGGAGCCGTATTGGGCCACTTCGAGCGGCGTCAGTGGTTTACGAAAGGATGGGCTCTCGACGGAGTACATGAAGCAAAAACTCTGCCTCCGTTCCGGAATGGAAAGTTTGAAGTACCAACCCTCGAAGAATTTGCGAGTAGTCCCATCGAAATGGTAGCTATTGGTTGATCAATTAAATTGAGAAAAATAGGAACATTGAATTCATGAATTGAAGAAAGAAAGTTAAATACCCGCTGTGAGGAGTTCGAAGGTGACGATTGGGAGGAGTAGGGGAGTAAGTAGGTTTGACAGAAGTTACAAGTTGTTCCTTTTCCTTGTTATCAATGGGAACGGTGTCTGAGAAGAAACTGCGAGCTAGGAGGCGCGTTGAAGAGGGAAAGTGGAGATTGAGAGAAGGAAGAAGAGGGAGTGAGGGAGACAAAAGAGGAGACTCCCAGAGCTTGGCTTCCATGGCAATGGCAATGGCAATGTAGGAAAGCAGAACAAAACGGTGCGACTTAGTTGTTAGTTAATTGCTTTCGGCTAACTCACCAGTGCCACTCAAAACAGGAGACTCTATCCTTCCTTCCAAAGCCACTAAATCAACTTGTTAAACCTCACGTGCTACATGCTCAAATGATTCATTACACTTAGGTTGCAAAATTTTACATAATTATGATAACTAATTAAAGTTTTGAATAACTTCACAACTGAATATGATAACTATGGCTATATTAAAATAATTTATCTATAATTTTAATAAATAAAATAAGAATCAAGGAAAGCTAATTTGTTTTGCCTGCCCATAACAGGTGGTGCTAAAAAAACTAACTATTTCCTTTATTTAGGTTATTAAACATTTTCCAAAAGTTTTGAGTTTAATATTAAAAATTTTCAACAAAACTAATAAATCTACGTGTAGTTTTATGTTATATATATATATCAATTGAAAATCACAAAAAAAGTCAAGCAAAAAGCCAAAGATCAAAAAAAGAAGAAATAAGACAAATTTAATAATGACTCACAACTTCACCTTCATGGTGTTAGTGTTTTTTTACTTGTTGCCTCCCCCTCTGCAATTCAAGGTGTAGAATTGAATGTAATTTGCAAGCAAATTAAAAATCCTACCTTTTATTTTAATCTTCTCAATTTAAGGTTGAATAAACCTTGTTGACCTTGCTCAATATACTCTTGATGTAACACTGTAAATATAATTATGATAATCAAACTAATCAAAGGGTTGATTCGAAGATATCTTAATGATGTTAAGGCAAGAGATCATTACACATTATATTTGAATTGAATTCATTAAGATGTTTTTGATGCAATCAAGTTCATTGAAACGATACTAAAATCAAGAAGAATTTCATATATTAAATTTAGTTGTATGTGAAATCCAAACACATGATGATCTATGTATTGATGGAGAGTTATCATCTCATACTTCTTTTAATGATACTTTCTTACTCTCAACATATACTAGTGTTATATCCAAAGTTGTCATAATTATTGTTATCATATTTAATCTTTTGGAAAAAGTAATTATGAGACAAATGTAAAAACTTATTTAAAGATATAAAAATAACTTTATCATATTTATTTATTTCAATAATTTTAATGAAATAACTTAAAATTAGTTAAGATGGAAATTATTATATTTATCATATTCAATTGTGAAGTTATTCAAAACTTTAATAATTATGTATAACTTTTTGAAAGCTAATATCTTAGAAAAAATTTAATGGGTGCAATTTAAACTACTTATTTTAAGTTTTCTATTTCCTATTAATTGATCCCACAACGTTAAGTTACATGGTATTTAAAAAAATTATACATTTTATGATATAATTTTAACTTTAAGTAGCCTTTAAATGATCTACCGACACCCTTATTTGGTTTAATTTCTATTTTTGACGATGTGTTTCATCTCTCACAACTAAAACACAACTTAATTATTTTTCAAAGAAATTGACACCACACTACAAATGGAATGGTTAAAATGTAAATTTTGTTCCTTTATTTTTTTAAAACCTAAGATTTTAGCTTCTCTATTTTTTAATTTGAGACATTTTTTCTCTTATTTTTAAAAAGTTCATAATTTTAGTTCCACATTTTTTAATTGAGACATTTTGTTCTCCATTTTCTTAAAATTCATAATTTTAATCTTTGTGACCAATTTCAAACGTTGATTTTTATGTATTCTATAAAGATTGATCAATATGTATTTATTTATCATCTACATGACAAATATTTTATTTAATTATTTAAATGTTAAGAAACTTTTTTATTAAAAAAAGAATTAAAAATATATAATGAAGTCTGAAATTAAAAAATAGGACTAAATTTGTATATTTTATAAAAAAAAAAAGTGGGGGGCCAAGTTTCTCAATTAAAAATAGAGAAATAAAAATATGAATTTTTAAAAAATAGAGAAAAAATATCTCAATTAAAAAAAATTAAAAAAATGGAGACAAAAATTACATTTTATTACTAAAAACTTTCAACAAATGCATTAAATTTTGTTGGACCTCCAGATCCGGCAATTAGCGGAACCAGTCACAATCACAAGGGAAGTTAGCACCCAAATAGGGTGGTTTATTTCGAGTAGTTTTTCCTTAGTTTCTGAATATATATATATATATATATATAACATGGTTTAATTCTTCACGAACCTGTATGACAGTGTCCGCATTATGGGCATGATTTATGATATCTCTTAATTTACGAATATGATCATGAATTCCAAGAAAGAAACAATATTGATGCAAACACAATGCAGAAACAGTGAACTTAATTAGAAAATTTAACACAGAAGTGTCATCATGTCTAGAAAAAAAATATATAAATAAAATGCATGATCCTCCGAAAACCAAAAGATTCTATTTGGCTATTTGCGCGTTAACTATGAGATTGTAAGATGGAATAAAAACCCTCGAAGAATTTCCGAGTAGTCCCATCAAAATGTTATCTATTCAATGATTAATAAGAATATTGAATTGTTTAAAAGTGAAGAATGAGAGTAAAGTACCCGCTGTGAGGGGTTCGATTGGGAGTAAGTTAGAAATTGTTCCTTTTCCTTGTTATTATGAATGAGAACGGAATTGTGTGCTACGAGGCGCGTTGATGGAAATGCAAGTTTGAAAGATGGATAAGGAGACAACATTTAATGCTATCTTCTTCATTCTTATGTCCTTCTCCTTGATTTTACATTATAAAATATTTAGGCTTTTCAAGCTCCTAACTAATTTGTAGTTAAAATTATTGTAACGCCTATTTGTCTCAAAAATCATTTTATAACGAATTTTCAAACATGCATTCTAGTTGGTTAAAGCCGTTAAACAGTATATTATATGAGTTTATTGTAAACTTCTCTAACTGAGTTTGATTTCCTTGGATTAAAAAAAAAAATCTACAGTTAGACTTGTTAGTGGCTAGGATTGAACTGGTAAAGTGTTAAGAAATAGAATTTGTGAGTTTGACCCTTAGAAGTGCAAAAATGCTAGAAGTCGTCTACAGAGACACACAGAGAGAAGTATTTGTGTATGGTGGTGCGGTACATTTGATCGAGAATGCTTAACAGAACTTGAAATTAGGATATTACAATCACGTGAATTGGCAAATGGTAATGCTTGATCTAATTACAAAGAATGATGGGTAAGTTTAGATTAAAATTCATAAATATAAGTTTGAATGACGAAGAATATGTTTTTGTAAACTTCAATTTGATCATAAAAAAAATGAATTTATTATAACGTGGTTCATGCTGATTTTAAAAAACTATAACGTGGTTCATATTTGATATTTGTTATTTAAAAGTACATAAAAAATGATTTTATTTGGATAATAACAATTAAACTATCTTACTTGAAGTTAACGGAAAACAAAACTTTTAAAAAGCAACCTTGATAGTACTTTGAGTTGAACCTCAGACTATTAGGAAGTTTATAGAGATAAAAGTAAGTTGGGAGTGACCAAACATTATCCAAACAAGCTTGAGGCCCCTAACAATGTGGATTTGCATTGAATCCTCTATAAGAATGTCCTTTCTTTAGTATAACAACCACGGGCAAACACGCATAAATATTTAGAACTCTCTAAAAATAACAG
This sequence comes from Glycine max, assembly GCF_000004515.6. Classification (NCBI taxonomy): domain Eukaryota; kingdom Viridiplantae; phylum Streptophyta; class Magnoliopsida; order Fabales; family Fabaceae; genus Glycine; species Glycine max. The sequence goes on along the minus strand of NC_038242.2, from coordinate 6,432,056 downwards.
CTTGATTAAATCATTATCTGCCAAAAATGCTATACTTTAGATACAAATTTCACTACTATATCTTTTCTCATCCCAACCAACCTTATTATATGCGTCTATATAATCTATAAACTTACGCTGATGTACCTCAATTTCCCAATCGCAATCCAACAATCCAGATTGATTATTTTGAATTTATTTAGGTGATATTGTAGGTAACTGATTATTGGTTTTAAACCTTGGACATGGACTGATTAAATTGTACATAGTCCTACCAAGAAGGTTTTCAGGATTGCCAAGATCAAGATAACAGAGAATAACAATGTATGATAAGAGGGAGCATAATTTATAGTGCATACAAATATTGAGTGGAAACCATATTTGTTTTTATCAGAGCACTAGCAATGAACGAGGCATTACTTCTCCAATCAAAGGTTAACGATGGTAGGCTTGTAGTCAATCGCAACGATTTTCTCCAGGCAAGGAAGGAGCAAATTTGCATATTCAACATGGGCAGGATGAGCTACATACTCTGCAAGGCCTTCTGTACTCTCAAAGGCTGATTCAAACACATGAGTGAAGCCTTGATGCATGTTTTCAGCACTTACATCCTTGCCCCTATAGTACATAATTCATATATTGCTTTGAAATGTTTTAATCAAGTCACTGGAAGGAGTTCAAGTTTAAATGTGTTAGACAGTAAAATGCAACGCAATAGTTGAATGACATTTCTCAATCACCTATATATAATGTTTCATATTATTCTCTTCTAACATGACAGCAGATAAGTCTAACAATCAAATCTTCTATTTTCTATTCTTTTATGCCTGACCTGAGCCACTAAAATTGTAAAATTTGCCAAACACTCGTAGTCTTGGTCATAAGGAAATTGATGGTAATGAAAGCTAAACCATCATCACATATTCACAAAATAGTCACTTATGTTTTAAAAACTCACTTAAGATGACAAAAATAAGCTATTTTGACTCTTTAATAAGCTGAACTAAACATGTATCTCACTAATATCATACTTGCTTGTTTAAATAACAAATGACCCTATAATGCAGAAAAAGCAAAAATCATGTTCTGAAACCCTAGAATTTTAGCTATGGATGGACCACTAAGTATAACATTTATGAATACTAAAAGCACAATATCCATTGGATCAAAATGTAGCCATAAATAAATTGAAAACCAACCCAATTAGTGATCCACTCTGCTCATCAGTAATTAGTAGTACTTATTCATCAGCTAACCTGGGCAGCCCATTTTAATGAACTTATTAAAAAAACAATATTTTGGTCAACGGTTTAGCTTTTTCCTTATCAAAGTTGGTTGTTGAAATGCATTGCAAGTGTGAGAAAGAAAAGAAAGACATAAAAAAGAAAGTGATGAAATAAGTAAGTACCAATGGAATGAGATTGACTAGATCGGCAAAACTCTTGATGAGCTCTTCAATCCGCTCTGGGGCAATGTCGTCATTGAACTTTGCGAGGACTACGTGTTTCACTATTCCTTATGCTTCCTCCATATCTTCATTCACAACAGAACAACCAAATCTCCTTTATCACCATGTATTATAGGCATCTCAACAAAATAAAAAATAGAAAATTTATTGAAAATATCAAAGTATTTTTGGCTTTTTTCTCTAAACCATTTAAAAACGATGTGGTCTATTCCTAAATTATAAATCTAAATTCTCATCTTGTATGAGAGTGTTTTCTAGTTATTAATTTCTATATATTTTAAAAAAGTCATCAATAATTTAAAAAAAAAACTTCACAACTTGATAACTACAACTATGGCTATATTAGAAGAATTTATCTACAATTTTAATAAATAAAATAAAAAATTAAAATAAGAATCAAGGAAAGCTAATTTGTTTTGCCTGCCCATAACAGATAACAAGTGGTGTTAAAAAAAACTAATCATTTCCTTTATTTAGGTTATTAAACATTCTCCGAAAGTTTCGAGTATAATATTGAAATTTTTTCAACAAAACTAATAAATCTAGGTGTAGTTTTAGGTGTAAAAAAGAAATTAGACAAAAAGGTCAAACACAGAGAAAGAAGAAATAAGACAAAGTGAATAATGATTCACAACTTCTCGGTATTGTTAGAGTTTCTTTTTATTTGTTTAATCCTCCTATGCAATCCAATGTATAGAACTTAATGTGCAAACTAAAAATCCTAACTTTGTCTTTATCTTCTCAATTTAAGATAGGGTGAAACACTTAATGCAAATCTTATTGATCTTATTCAATATGTCCTTGATGTAACAAGTGTCAATATATCTAGCACAACCAAACTAATCAAGAGATTGATTCGAAGATATCCTAATGGTGTTGAGGCAAAAGATTATTACATGTTATGTTTGAAGGATTCATCAGGGTGTTCTCGATGTAGTCAAGTCCACTAAAATAAAACTAAAAGCAAGAGAGAATTCTATATCTTGAATTTTGTTGCATGTGAAATACAAAGAGACATTGATCTCTATATTGATGGAAAGTCACCATATGATACTTGTAATGATACTTTCTTACTCCTAACATATGTTAGTGTTATCTCCCAAATTGTTGATATTATTGTTATCATATACAATCTTTTGGATAAATAATTATGAGACAAGTGTAAGAACTTATTTAAAGTTATAAAAGTAATATATAAAAAATATTTTTTGTATCTATTTCTATAATTAATATTTCATCAAGTTATGAATAAACTCTCATTTTATAGAGACTTATCAAAGAAACATTCAATTAAAATATTTTTAATCTTTTTAAGTATGGTTAAATTTAGCTTAAGTCTTTCATTTTTTTTAAATTTTAATCTTTATAAAATTTAAAATAATCTTTGTTTTTGTTTAGTTATGACATGACATTTATCTAATCAAATGTCAACAACCATTTTAAGATGACATATGAAATAACATGCCAAAATGCATGCAATTAAATAATTAAAAAGATAATTTAATTTTAAGATTACAATAAAATAAAGAGTAATTAACCACAATTATATTGTTGTGGCGTTTTAAAAATCACAACCCAAGGCCAACCTTGGACATTGTTCAGAGATACAATGGTTCAGACAGAAATGAAACTAAAATAATTTAAAAAATTCTATATAGTGGTACAATAATATTTTCAATATTGTTTTAACTAGATTAAAAAAATTATCGTTTCATGTCTCTTTTCTTTAAAATTAAAATGTGATAGGTAATTTGGAATATTTTAGTTATTTATAAATTCATTTTAAATGAATTTCAACTAACATTAACATATTATTATGTAATGGATATAATTGAATTAAAGTGTTTATTTTTGCTAACATAATAAAAAACAAAAATTTAAACTCAAAAGAAATAAAACTAAAAGCTAATATACTAATAAAGAAATTAAAATATATGTAAGCTTTATTCATAAATGATGAAACGATGATAATTGTATACTTTTTGGTTGTTTTGTTTTACAAGCTCTTCCGATTTTGATCTATTCCTATATTAAATTTCTTAATTTTTAAAAAATGGACATTGGCAATCGTTATACATTACACTAGATATCTCAATTATTTAAAAAATATTACATTTAAATTTTTTTATAAGGACGGTTACCCTGTAAAGGCTAAAAAACAATAGAATAATTTATAGAATTTTATGCAATGATAGGGGATGATTATTGTAATTTACTTTTATTAAAATATGAGCGATGTCCGGGTGGACTAGGTAATTAAGTAGTCTATGGTAGATAAGTTTTGTTAAGCAGTTGAAATTACAATTTTATACTTAATAATATTTTTGTTTTGTTTTTTTCTTTTCCATTTCTCTCTCCGCAACCAGCAATCAGCAACGACAGTGGCACACGGTGGAGAAGAACCTCGTCAAGGCTTTGGGTTATATATACAGGGAATATGTGAAACTTTCAAGTGTATTAGTAGATTTTAATATTTAAAAATAATAGCTTAATAAAGTCATTATTAAAATGTCATTTTAAAATAAATTAGTTTAATTTCTAAATATTAAAATGTGATTCTAAAACGTCATTACCAATATAAAAAAATTAATACAATCAATCAATAAAAAATATTTTTAAAATAATTATTATAAAAGTTAAGATACATAAATTTGTGATTGGATACTGATATTCTTTATATACAAATTTCACTTTTCTAAACCCAAATCACCCCTTACATGCCTCTATATTGTCTATAAACTTACAGTGATGTACCCCAAATTTCCTAATTGTAAGCCAACAATCCAGATTGATCATTTTGAACTTATATAGGTAAAATTATAGGTAACTGATTATTGATTTTAAACATTGGAGTGATTTAATAGTACATTCCTATATCAGTAAGGTTTTTAGAATTGTCAATATCCAGACAACAGAGAATGACACTCAATATATGACTCGGGAGGAGCGTCGTAGTGTACACAGGAATTGCTTAGATAGGAAACCAAATTTATTTTTATAAGAACACTAGCAGTGAACGAGGCATAACTTCTCCCATCAAAGCTTAACAATGGTAGGCTTATAGTCAATCACAATGACTTTGTCCAGGTAGGAAAGGAACAAAGTTGCATATTCAACATGGGCAGGATGAGCTGTATACTCTGCAATGCCTTCTGTACTCTCAAAGGTTGATTCAAACACATGAGTGAAGCCTTGATGCATGTTTTCAGCACTTACATCCTTGCCCCTACCATACATAGTTCATATACGGGCATTAGAGATATTGCTCAAGCCACTAGAAGGGGTTCAAGTGCAAATTCTTGGAAAGTAAGATGCAATGCAATACAAGTTCCATCTTTCTTAACATGACAGCATGTAAACTTTAACAAAAATCCAAACCTTCTATTCCTTTAGGCCTTGCCTGAGCCATTGTAATTGTAAATTTGCCAAACACTCTTTATGGTGTCTTTGGATTAGATTCAATTTTTCCATAATGAATTCTAATTCTATGTTGAAAGCCAAAGCAAGCAACAAATAGTTGCTTCCAATTTTTAAATTTGAAATCGAACCCAATTAATATTCCACATCCACTCACTCTGCTCACCAGAACTTAGATCTCATTCATTGGCTAACCTGGGCAAACCCATTTGAATGAACTTATTAAAAATTCAATTTTTACGGTCAATGGGGTTTACTTTTTGCTGACCCCGTTTGTGTTTTGTGTAGACGTTGATGTTTTTTGCCCTGATCTAAGTGGGTTGTTGAATTGCATTGCAAGCGTGAGAAAGAAAAGAAAAGACATAAAGAAGATGATACCAATGGAATGACTTCATGGGTGGGATGAGATTGACAAGATTGGCATAGTCCTTGATGAGCTCCTCAATCCGCTCTGGAGTGACGTCGTCCTTGAACTTTGCAAGGAAAACGTGCTTCACAACTCCCTTTGCTTCCTCCATTTCTTCTTTCTCAACAACCTTATCTGATCCCTTCTCATCGAGTATTGTATTATAGACCTCTCAAAAAAATTAAAAATACATAATTTATTGAAAATATCAAAGCTTTTTAATTTTTAGGTTAAATTGCTCTATCAATCAATCCCCGTAGTTTTGTCAAATTTTTAAGGGTAAATAGCCACCCTCCTGCTGAGCTAGGGTTGATTGGCTCTGCAAGCTGGCGATATGGGCACCCTTTTCCCTAGATTGTAGTCCTTTTTTTTTTTCTTTCTTTTGTTGTTTCTTTTCATTACCCTACAAAAAGAAAAAACACAATTTCTACAGTCACAAACATCTAAAATCACAAATATCTCTTTATTCCCTCTCTCTAAAATATCTATGAAGTTTACATAATAATTAACATGCTCAATTGTACAATTTTAAATCAAAATAAGATTGAACAGTCAAAATTAGCTTTCCTTGTAATCTCTCACATGATATACTTTTACACATACAAACTCACGGTTTTCAATTTAAATAAATCAATATACTTTTATTTCACTTAATTTCTTTAGGACTGAGATTCCTATAAATGAAAACAAAAAGTTATTAAAAGGAGTTTCGTTATAGAAAAAGAAAACAAGTTTAACTTAATTAGTTAAACAGAGAGTATGATTTCTTATCAACTTTCCTCTCACTTGTTTCTTTGATTCCTACAAGCCAAACAAGTTATAGAGAGAGAAAAGAAGAAGAAAAAGAAACTAAGGATGAGCACAACAATATTTCCACCTATTCTCCATTAATGACTCCAAAATGATTTATTTATGGGTTTGAAAACATGTTTGGCAAGCTAGAAAATAATAGGGTGTACTGTGTAGTGTTTTTTTTGTATAAACAGGAGGCCTAATTCCCCTCCCACCTAATCAACTTATTTTTTTGGATAAAATTGTACTTTTAATTGTCACTCTATGCCCAAGCTGAAAATCAAATTCAAACCTTAATTAAGAAACTCAATTACCAAACCACTTGTGTCAATAAATTTTGATGATAGTGTGTATTGTTATACTCAAATTACTAGGAATTATATACTTTAAATTTAATAGGCCATTGCACTGATATATGCACTCGTGGAGTCATACAATGATTATCATTTACTACATCCGGGGAAGATTTTTTTTTTTTAAGAAAAAAAATCACAGTAATAGATACACGAACAAAATCACAAGTTCCAAAAGCAGTGAAAATTGTTAAGTATTTTGACATTCAAAATTCCTCTCATAATTTTACAGGAGAGATTGCTTAATTGTAACAACAGATATACCAGGGGCCAATTGAGACATTCCTGCCCCTGCCACGAACTCTACAAAATCCAAAACATGCCACATATTGGAGTGGTACAACTCATAGAAACTGTATAATTATTATAATGTACAAATTGTTAGGGGGGAGAAAATGCACCATTAATTAATGGACTTTGTCACAATTGACAACTACGACATCACGTGCCGGAGTGACAGTGTGTCACGTTAAATGGAATATCCGAGTAGGCACTGGAGCATGTAAAGATAAATAACAGCATTAGCAGGCGACCTCCAATTCTTTATAATCTTCCCTGCAATGCAGAATGCTGAGATGAATTTTAAATCAAAACACCATCTCAGGGAGATGGGAAAGTTTGAATTTAACACGAGAAATGCATGAATGTACTGTTCGGGATTTGTTTGACATATGAACAGAAATTCAACACATAATTCTCTATTGATTCACAGTTACACAACATTCAATATAAACAAGTTTCAATTATTAGACACGGGTAGAGTTCAAGCAATTTCAGCTGCAAAATATAAATATCTAGAAAATATCTCATAAGATCATTAATGTATCTTACACTAATTAGGCTAAAATTAAATTATCTAAAATGGTTTTACTAGTCTGTTCCAAGGATATAATGATAAATTTATATTCCATCTCCTTCCCTCCATTTAAATATCTTGGATGATCTCTTAGGAGTAGTTTTCTCAGTAGTGATTATCTGATAGAAACTTGGGTATTCATGGGATGCCTAAGTTCTACTTCGAGTAGTATGGGATGTTCAGTGTAGTGTACTTAAGTAGTTTGGTTCTCTACCCTTGACAGCTAGTTTTTTAAGGGAAGATTCTCCAGGTGCTCAGGTACTTATTAATTGGTATCGGAGTGAGCTGGCAGTATCTCAAAAAAGGTTACTTGCGGAGGGGATGACAAAAAAGGCTGAGTGAAGTGTTGTAGAGTGCAGCTGCCATGACGTCAGCTTTCAAGGATGATGCTATGATAGGGACTTGGGTATTTTATGGGGTGCTTAAATCCCACATTGAGTAGTATGGGATGCTCAATTGAGTATTTAAGTGGCTTGATTCTCTCACCTTTGACAACTAGTTTTTAAGGGAAGGTTTCCCTAGTGCTTGGTGCTTACCAATTATTGTTAGGAAACCACCATTAGTAGTTAGTTACAATAGGTTAGTTAGTTACCTATTTGTTGGTTATATTAGTGAGTTAGTTAGTTACATGAGATAGTTTGGTTAAGGCATGTTGCCTATAAATAAGAATGAGTGTTGAGAAGGAGGGGGATATCTTGCCAGATTGTGCTGAATCTAGTTTTTTTTTTTTTTCAATTTAATAGGAATTTAAAAAGAATGGAAGGAATAAACGGGTGATTTTATCAGAGACAGGTTGCTTGACATATGCAGGAATGGCAAATCTTCCTAGGGTAATAAATGATGACTTAATTTCATCAGGAGTCATTTTACTTAAATCTGATAAACAGTCACTTCTGTTACTGAAATTTTAACATTGTTCCAAACATCTACTAAGTAAAACTTGAAATATAAACTGCAGACCAGTAGTTTATTTTAAAACAAATCAAAATGGGATATAGAAGTATTAGAGATTAAATATTTCACTTACAATCAGGATGAAAATTTACTGCTCTCCACTTCTGCATCTGAGGATTTCACACAAGTGGAAGATGAACAATGGCATCTAGGTTGTTCTTTGCAATCCATTTCTGAGGATAGGATGAATAAGATGATTCAAGATCAATCTGCCAGACCATAACTCTCGAGCAGTTGTGCATTAAGCCCTCCATTTGACTTTCATCTTCAACCACCTGCTCAATCAATGTGCTAACCTGCATATAGAAAAGCAAATTTGATCGAGGCACAATTTCAGGTTGTATGGTTCTGAATGCTACTTTATTGATGTTACCTAGTCTGATTAAATATGTTTTCACAGCTTGGGTCAGACACAGAAAATAATGTTACAAAAAAGATAAAATCACTAAAAAAGAATATATATATTAATTTACTAACCCACAAACTTTCCTTGACCGAGTCAAGTTGCCTGATAGGTTCAAGAGTGGGGCGATGCCACCTCTTTGGATCCCATAGTATTGTACTATTGAAGGAAAAACCTGGCATTTCAGCATGAAATCTTTTAGATTTCCCATTTGATTCATTTGTATGCCATCCAATTACTCGACTTCCATTACAAATGGGCCCTTGCAAGACAATGCTACTTTTATCCCCTGATAATCTTGCTACAGTCCATGTTCCAAATCGCCTGCAAATCAAAATGAGGATATCTCACAACTAATAAATGAATGAAAAAGCCATTGAAAAAGAAAAAATAATGTAGGAAAGACAAATATGCTAGAACATTCAGCATAACCCAATTTGTTTGAAGAGTGAGAGGTGAATAACAGAAACATTGTCACACTACTCGTTAGTGTTAACTGTTTACTTTCCTACACACACACAAATACATAACATTATGGCACCAAGTGAATCAACAACACTTATGATGACCGTCCCTATACCCCTCCTTAAATAGGTTAGGCAAACAAAATCTGAACCATGTCCCTTGTCCTTAAAGAAGTGACAATCAGAAATTCATAATAAGTTAAATGCAGGTATAGTTGTTGTTATCTTATCCAAATTGCCTCAATACATTACATATCAGAAACATTCGACTATAAGTTGCATCAGAGTAGCTATAGTGGAACAGAAGCAGAGAGACGTAAACAAAATTAATATCTCAGAAACTAGAAAGACCTTGTTTCTCTCATTTGCTGAAAGAGGTCCAATGAGTAGATGTTATCATCATCTGCAAAGTAAACAATTCCATCAAGACGATGAATTTCAATGTGAGCCATTGCAACATTTCTTTGAAGAATGCTCCTATGGCTTGGGTTGGTTAGATTTGTTTTACAAACGAGATGCCTGTACATAATCCCACTACTCCTTAAGATGTCAGCAGTTTCTTCAGATTGAGAAGTCATCTCAACAACAATCCACAACAAGGGAGGTGGGACCAATTTTAATGTCTGAGACAAGCGATGCAAGTAATATGCTTGAAATAGATGATTGTATGTTGGGGTCACAATTATGAGAAGCTTCTGAGACTCCAAAGATGGATTTTCACTGATTTGGCTATCTGAGACATTATATGCTACTCCATCTATTAGTTCCTGTTCTTTCACAGTTGAATAAAAAGTAGCATTAAAATTCACAGCCTTATCGATCGATGGCGTCACATTTATCTTTACATTCTCAAATGGCTGGAAATTCCCCACAGCAGATATCATCTCAAAGGAGAAGGCTTGTTGTTTTGGCATGATATTTGAGGACATGTGTGTTGATGCAAGTGGGATGAGTCCCATAGAAACACCAACAATGAAACAAATGAAAAAATGGAAAAGCACCTTCCTCCAAAGCTGCCCCCTTGGCTTTGATCTCTCAAGAGCCCAAAAAGACCTCGGGGAGAAAACACCAAACACAAGTGCACGGTAGTCCAATCCAACTGACGGTGAGAAGTTCTGGGGACTCGACGAGGACTTCGACAATGGAGAAGCTACTGAACACACTTCTCCATTTGCTACAGTTCCAACTCTAGGCACAGGAGACAAGGTTCTTCTAATAGATGCCATTAACAGAAACCCAAACCAATGTATCCCCAAATGTGCACTGTGAACACGGTTATGGCAGGAATGTATCCAAATTCTTGAACAATCATAAACTCTTCTTGTCTTTCAAAGCCAAAAACAACAACTGTCATGACCAATTGGCATTTACCAAGAGCTTCCAGATGACCATGTTACAGAGCCAAAGGTGCAAAATAAAGCTGGCATAATAAAACAATGTAAGCAAAGCATATCAGGTCAAGTACATAAACAATGTAAATTGCAAGCAATCCTTCCAAGAATATATCAAGAGTAAGCCCTCTCAAATCCCTCAAAATCCGCAAAGCACATTTCATAATGCATATAAAAATACTTTTTAAGTGTCTATAAAACCAAACAAAATGAGTTTATTAATCAATAATGAAGAAAGAACCACTAGAAACTGTGAAAATGCACATACCAAATATCAAGGTGTCTTGTATAAAGATAGCATTTTTAGCAACATAACAATTTGACACTGGAAGTTTGGAACAAGTTGAGTTACACAAATGACAGCGAAGCAGAATGAAGCAGCACGATTCTTCCAACTTTCCAAACAAGTGGGGCATTAAAAAAGTAGAACTATGGCAAAGTTGAGCTTTGAGTGATGCCCTTCTGGCGCAACTAGTTCTAAGGTTGAGGAAACTGTGCTGGTCTTAGATCTAAATGGAAGGAACTTCAAACAAAAAAAGAAAACAAATCCTGCAAAAAAACAAGAAAAAGGAAAGCAAAGGAAGAAAAAAAGACATAAAGACAGGGACAGTGCTATGTTTCTTTAAAATTTTAAAGAAAATTTAACACCGCTTTTGTCATGTGATTGACGATGTCAATGGGCGAGACATTAAAGGAAAAAAAAATGAATCTATATAAAAATTGCTATCAAGATTTGCGATTGGGTAATCCTATGAGTCCAATATAAAACAAGTTTTGTTTATAATTAAAATAAACAATTTTCTTTATTGATAGAAAATATATAAATTTTACCATAAATCTTTACTAAAATTAGTGGTCTTTCCTTACCTTGAAAGAGTTACATTTTCACCTAATCTAAACTTTTATTCTAAATAAAAGCGGGTCTCAGGCCTAGATAAAAGAAAATATTGTATATTCAGAAAAAAAAAATATTGCATTAAACTTTTAGTAAGTAACGTATAATTTGTCAATATGCTAAACATAATTGTTGTAATTTTAATGTGCAACTAAGGATTAAAATAACCACAATAATTTCATTAAATTGTTATAATTGTTTGAACAATAAATAGTAAATGTTTCTGAGATAATGGAGTAAATGTTAGGAGGAGACTTCATCATTGATAAAAGTTATTGATACTCGACGCTTACAATCAAGGTCCCAGGTTTTATTTTTAATTTGAACATAAAATTATAATTGAATGTATCACTTTATTTAAAAAATGTACAAACCTGCTAGGAAAAAATAATTGGCCGCTGAATATAAGTCTCTTTCCAAATATCTTCATCTCTTGGTCAAAGGAAGATTTTATTAAACTTTTAATTGATGAAAAATTGTCAATATATCAAACATAATATGCAACAGAACTTGTTGTTGTTGTAAGTTTAATATACAATTAAACTGGTTGTTGTTGTAGGTTTAATATACAATCATCGATTAAATTGATAATATTAATTTTATTAAATTGTTATAATTGTTTGAACAATAAATACTAAAGTTAGGTAATGGATTAGGATTTTAAAAGAATATTTTAACATAAATGTGAATTTTAAAAGAGTTTTTAAGAATATAATGACTTTTAAGATATTTTTAAAAAAAATTTATGATTAAGATTTTGTAGTTTGAATTTTAATGAATTTATAAAATATGAATCTATAAGATTTAAAAAGACATTATAAATTTTTAAGATCGTAAAGCATTCCGTCAATTTTTAAAAACCTTCAAAATTATATAAAAATCTAAGAATTTATTTCATTTAACATTTTATGGATAATTGTAGTTATTTTTACAATAACAATCACACAAAACAAAAAATATGTTCAACAATTATTTTAAATTTCATTTATATGTTTATCTTATTGTATATAAGTCAATTTCTCACATTGATTAAAATTATATATTTTTCATGTTCATATATATAACGACGGATTTAGAAAAAAAAAATTAGTGGAGGTAATGAAATTGTCCATAATAGCTTCATTGACAAAAAATATTATATACTTTAACAAATTACATTTAATATTATATAAATTTAAAATGATAAAGTGAGTAAAATTAGTATCAACTTATTTTCTCTTTTTATTTGGAAATTTATCTATTGGAGACAACATCTATTAAAAAGATAAAGTTAGTAAAATTAGCAATGCATATGTATAAGCACCTAATCAAAATGTCTCAAAATTAAAAAAAAAATTAAAAAGATCTCTCATATTATATGTTGTTGTTCATTGGTCTAAAAAGTAAATACATTATAAATATTTACCGCTTTTAATAAAGAGACAAGACATTATCTATGATAAGAAAAAAAATGGCAATCAACGAGAAAAAAAATTAAATAAAGCCTAAATTTTAGGAGTTCGAATGAGATTATTTTATATGTATTTTCTACTAAAAAGTCTCATGAATTCATTAAAATTCATCCTTAAAGAGAATTCATCCAAATTTATATATTTATACTTTTGAATACCACGAGATCTTTTTTAAGTTATAAAAAATTTTAATTAAATATCAACAAATTTTATTTAATTTCTTAAAAAATCTTAATAATCTTGATTGAATATCACAAAATTTATTTCAAATATTTAAAAATCTTGATTTATTGCCTTAAGATTTAAAAAAAAAATCTTTGAAAATCCTAATTGAATACAACCCAAAATGTTTTCAATGTTTTTAAGATAGTGGAGTAAATGTTAGGAAATGATTATTTTTTTTTCTGAATGTTAGGAAATGATCTCATCAAAAAGTGTATTCATCTTTAGAGTAAATAAGTAATAATATATTCACCAAAAAAGTAATGAAAAACTGTCTTTTAATTTAATTTAAAGTGTATCATCATTTAAATTTAGAAAAATTTAATAAATAAAAAATATGGAGTAAATGTTAGGAAAATATTTCATCAAGAGTGGAAGGTAGATTTAATAATATTTCTTTAACTAATAGTGAAGGTAAATTTTACTAAAGGATTTTTTTTTTGAGACAATAAAGGAGAATAATTTTTTTTATATGTAAGAATTAAATATGGTATTAAGGAATTTATAACATTTGCACATCTTTGCTTGAGTTATATCACCTTAATTAATTATTCATAAAGTGACAAATTACTATTTAGTTTATATGTTAAGAGACACTCACATTTAATAAATAATCATCTCTCAAAAAAATTATCTTAATGTTATAAAAAAACACTCAACACACTAAAATTTAAGAATGCTAATCTCACATTAAAAGAGTTCATTGATGTTAATGTTTTTATTTAATGATTTTTTTATTTCTTGATATATATCTTACATTCAAGTGTATTTGATTTGAGTGAACTCAAACCATTAATAGGTCTACTGGATTTTATTGTCTTTGACGGGATATTTTTTTGGGACATTAGTATAATTATTTTTTTGGGCTAAAGTGGGCTATTTTTTTTTCTTTTGATGTTTGCATGAATTATCATTTTTTATATTGGCTAGAATTCTTTTGGTCAACATTGTTCAAATTATTTTTTGATTAGCGTTGATTAGAGTTTTTTCGATTGACATCGATCATGATTATTTTTTAATTGATATCGGCTAGGTTTTTAGTAACCTTAGGCATAGATATTTTTAATAATGTTGATTAGGGTTTTTTCACTCAACGTTGCTGAGGGCCATTTATCAATCTATGTGGGCCATCAATTTTTTCAATTGATGTCATCTAAGAGTATTTTTTGGTCAATGTCAATTATGATTTATTAACCGATGTTAATTAGGATTTTTTTGCCAATATTAGTCGATGATATTTTTTATTGACGTTTGTTAGGATTTTTTCGACAATGTTAGTCAAGGATATTTTTTATCGATGTTAGTTGAGGATTTTTTTTGCTAACATCGATTAATTTTTTTTAGTCACATTAGTCAAGAATATTTTTGTTGATGTGAAACAAAAAAATACCACCGGTCACCTAAAAGAAATGTATTTTTATTGAGCATTTTTATTTTAAAAATGAATGAAATTCAATTGAGAGTAAAAATAAATTAAGGTAAATAAAAAAGAAGGATAATTTAAGATGATTAAGAGATAAAATTTTAACTATAAATTACGTATGAAATGCATATCCATATAAAAGGAATAAAGAACATGGATAATATTTATCTGGGAGTGTGAAAAGTGGAAATCTCACTCTACAAAGTGTATTTTTTAATTTATAGATATTATTCATCGAACGATATAATTTTAAGTTTGATGTACAAAAACACTTCAATTTAAAAAGGTAAATCAAATGATTTGAATCATTGTTGAGTAAAATAATGATCAATATTACACATACATGCATGACAAAGTATGCATATATTAAAATACAAACAGTTAATTTTTTAATTAATGATTAAAATTACTCACTTTACTTCTATCTATTTTAGAATGGACAACTTTTAGAGTAGATTATTATTATTATTATTATTATTTTAAAGAAATTAGAATATTATTTTTAAATCTAAATTAATTTCATAATTATTTAATTTCGAAAATTTTAAGCCCTTGTTGTTCTCTTTTTGGTCACCTTGTTATCATGGAATCGAAAGTCTGCGTTTGGGGAGAAGCCGGCTTATATCTTCCGTAAACATCGCCTTCTTCGATTCTGAACAACGCAAATACAAAATACTACCACTCTCCCACTCTTCAGATCCGTGCTTGTGGCTGAATCGCCATGGCCATGGCGATTAGGGTTTTTCTCATCCTTCTACTCTCTCTCTCATCTACTCATCTCAGTTACTCGCTTTACGAAGATCAAGTTGGCCTCATGGATTGGTGAGTTCAATTACTCTTATTTATTCACACGGTCAAAGATTTTTCCATCACTGAATGCTCCTTTAACACGTGCGATTATTCGATTTGTTTCCGTTCCATTCCTTCGATTCAATTCGTTTTCATTCGCCACTTGCAGTTATCGCCTGTAACCTCGATCTAATTTATAATTTGAAACTTGTTAATGTTGTTGCTACTTGCTGCTTAATCTAAAGTTTAATTGCTTTATTGATCGATTAACATCTTGAAGTTGAAACATGTTTAAACAAGGAATTATCTGATTCTAATGCTTGATTTGCCTTTTGTGCATTTTGGATATTAGTAACTATTGAATATTATGTTTGGCTACTAATTGTAGGCATCAACAGTACATTGGGAAAGTAAAACACGCTTTGTTCCATACTCAAAAGTCTGGGCGAAAGCGTGTTTTAGTGTCCACCGAAGAGAATGTTGTAGCTTCACTCGACCTTCGTCATGGAGAGATTTGTAAGTCTGATTTGTTTAACTACTCTTGCTGACTCCATTAATTTAGTTGTTATGAATGTAATGTTTTCTATAAATCCAATAAAATATCATCAACATTGAACTTAATAAGGTTGAACTAGTCTTGCCAAGTAATACCCATTGTTTGCTTAGCTATTTGTTTTCATTGTTTTGAATCAGAAAATGCTGAACTGTGTTTTGTTGCTTGCAGTTTGGAGGCATGTTCTTGGAACCAACGATATTGTTGATGGACTTGACATTGCCCTGGGAAAATGTATCATGCTTAACCTTTGACTGTGTAGAACAACACATGCTATTCTTTACTGTACTGAAAATAGTTTTACTGTACATTTATAGTTGATCCTTTCCCATTCTTTTTTTTTTGTGCTCAGTTCAATTCAAAACTTGTATTTTCCTTGAAAATATATATATGTTTGGATGCCAACTGGATCTGATTTCCTCTGCAAACATAACATGATATATTACCTCATAAAATGCATAGTCAAAAGCAGTTCTGTTGTTGAATTTTCTATTCTAATTCTCAACCGTGGTAGCACATGAAGATCTTGAAATTGGAGATCTAGATCCCAGGCTCGTCAAAAACATGCTTGCATGACTCTAATTGTGGGAAGATATCAAAGTTTAAACTGCTTTCTTACAAAAAGATAAAAAATGTAGTTCCATTTCCTCCCCCGTTTCAAGTGTGTAATATCCAAATCTCCTATCCTTCTTCCCCTATTTATATCTAATAAATCCCTCTAACTTACTAACTAACTAATCAATATCCTAACTGTAGTAACTAACTCCCCTTCCTCATAGTCCTAACATTATATGCATGTTTGAAGGCAATAATGTTCTTTGTATTTTTTGTCCCTTTTGAGTAATGATGTAAAATCAATTGAAGGATGTCAGATGTTTGCACGACTGCACAACATTATCACAGACTTACAATGATTTCTTAGCTTCAAGTTTCATTAATTAATCTTTGCTTGTCAGCATGTTGTTACTTTGTTAGAGTAAATTGTTTTCTGTATTGAGATTTTTTTAAATGTTTAGCTTACATTAGTGATCAAATTCATTAAGTTTGCATTTAAATGCTTCAGATGTCATAACTCTTTCCTCGGATGGGAGCATATTGAGAGCATGGAACCTTCCTGATGGACAGATGGTTTGGGAGTCTTTCCTTCAGGGATCAGTGGCATCAAAGTCAATATTATACATTCCAGTGAGTGAATAGTTTTTTCTTGTTGATTTTCTAAATACTATATTTTTTTGTAGATTTATCTGAAATGTGTTTTTCTTATTGGGTAAAGTAAGAAAGCCTGCAAGTTGTAAAAGGCAAAGAGAATAGTATTTGATAAAGGGTATAACATCCTGTAGAGTGATGAAAAGGACTCGTATAGAGTGAAACATAAGTATTACATTTAGACTTCTAATTCCCTGGGACATGATTAGAGAAATGCTCCTTGAAATATAAATTGAGTTAAATGCCAATGCAAATTAGGTGACCTAACTAAGTGCATGGTGCTAATGCAAACACATCTCCACAGTAACCTTCCTTCCTCTGCACATGAACACTGGTTTTTGAGAGAACACTAGAACAGGATGGTGTTGTTTGTAATACACTAATACATGATTCCAGGTAGGTGACATCAGTACCCACCTAATGGGAAAATACTGTTGTTATTGTTGTTGCATGTGTGAAAGCCCCAAAACTAAGTTACTTTCATTGAACAGAGTCTGAAAGTTTGAAGTAATTTGGCCAACCAAAATATTTGGACTCATGCCCCTTATCCAGTGAAGTCTCCTCATGTACCTAATGAACACCTTCAGTATTTTTTGTGATCACTGACATGAACCTGCATTAGGCTTCCCTTTTGCTGTCACAAACCTGTTGCTTTATTTAACTGTAGCTGAACCTAAGTGTATGAGTGTTTTCCATACATGGGCAATTAAGTGCTGTTTTTAATTGTGCAGAAAAACCTGAAAGCTGATAAGGATGATTTGATCCTTGTTTTTGGTAAAGGTTGTCTCCATGCTGTTTCCAGCATAGATGGTGAAGTTCTCTGGAAGAAAGATTTTGTGGGAGAAAGGTATGGCAGATTTAGAGTTTAATTAGCAAAATGTTCTTTTTAAAGCTTGACTTGCCATTAACACTGTTATCTTCATATTTGCAGCATTGAGGTTAACCATATTATTCAGTCTACTGACGAGATATATGTAGCTGGTTTTGTTGGTTCTTCAAAGTTTTATGTGTATCAATTGAATGCTAAGAATGGAGAATTGCTAAACAATGATCATAAAACACTTGCTTGTGATACTTTTGGGGAATTATTATCAGTCTCAGGTGATAAGTTTGTCGTGTTGGATAAAACGAGGTCTAAGATATTAACACTAAACATCAAGAATGGAGGGATTAGTTACAAACAGAAGCCTATTTCAGACCTCATCAAGGATTCATCTGGACAGGCAGTAATATTACCATTAAGGCTTCCAGAGTTGTTTGCATTACGTATCAATTCCCTCGTTCTTTTAATTAAAGTGACAAATGAAGGTGAGTTGGTGCTGGTGGACAAAATTGATAATGCAGCAGCTGTTAGTGATGCTTTGTCCATTTCAGAGGGTCAACATGCTTTTGCATTTGTTCAACATGAAGACAGTAAAATTCACCTCTTTGTAAAGGATGTTAATGATTGGAATGGTGATTTGCTCAAGGAAAGAGTAGTAATAGACCATCAAAGAGGGAACATTGATAAGATTTTTATAAACAATTATGTGAGGACAGATAGATCTTATGGTTTTAGAGCATTGATGGTAATGGAGGATCATTCACTCTTATTAGTACAACAAGGAGAAATTGTCTGGAGTAGAGAGGATGGTCTTGCATCAGTTGTAGATGTAACAACGTCAGAACTACCTGTGGAAAAGGAAGGTGTATCTGTGGCGAAAGTGGAACAGAACCTCTTTGAATGGCTTAAGGTATGCCTTTTTTTTTTTGGAATCAGCTTAAGGGGTATGCCTTTGATCTTTTTAATCAGGACATCACCCTGCATGATTTATCATGCACACATTGGTTTACACTGGTGTAACCATGCAAGACTTAGCACTCTTATATCATTTAATAAAACTGTATATAATGTGTTTTTTACTGATCCAACATTGAAATATAATTGTATATTACCTTATTTGTCTCAAATAAAAATAAAATAAAATTAAGCAACAACAAGAATATGATCAAATGGTTCTTATTTCATATATTTCAAAAGTATATATTAACATTTACTTTGATGTATATCAATGGTGTATCAAGTAATTTTGGATTATTCTAAGATTTGTAGACATAATCTATATGATAAGAACTTTCAATCCAATAGCAAGTTTTGAATCTTGATATAGATTTATCCAATAAAAAGTTATTGAATGATGCAAGTGACTTTGACTTGCACTAGTGTAAAGTGATCTCATTTTTTTTTCTAATAATCAGAACAGTCAGCAGTGGGCCCATGCTTTGCATGGGAAAAAGCCCTCAACCCATAAAATCAAAATTCAAAATTGCACTTCACTCTCACAGAGGTAACCCAATTGCCTTTTGGAGGGGGAAAAAGTAACAGAATGCTGAGATGTGCAACTTGCGCAGACAATTTTATTATATCTGTAGATTAGGGATTGAGGTTTTTATGTGGATATCATTAATTACTTTTCTAACGGTAAATTTTTTATGCATTGATTTATTATTGAAAGGGACATGTGCTGAAGCTCAAAGGAACTTTAATGATTGCAAGCCCAGAGGATGTAGTAGCTATTCAAGCGCTGAGGTTAAGGAGTTCTGAGAAAAGCAAAATGACTCGTGATCATAATGGTTTTCGTAAGTTGCTTATAGTACTTACAAGGGCAGGAAAGGTTTTTGCTTTGCACACTGGAGATGGGCGTGTAGTTTGGTCTATTCTACTTCATACTCTGCGTAAAACAGAAGTTTGTGAACATCCCATTGGGCTTAACATTTATCAGTGGCAGGTTCCGCATCATCATGCATTGGATGAGAATCCTTCTATCCTTGTAGTTGGAAGATGTGGACCAAGTTTGGCTGCACCATCTGTTCTTTCTTTTATTGATGCATACACAGGGAAGGAACTCAATTCTTTGAGTCTTGCTCATACTGTTGCTCAAGTTATTCCACTGCCTTATACTGATTCAACTGAACAGCGTCTGCATCTAATTATAGACACAAACCAACACGCATACCTATACCCAAGAACTCCTGAAGCTATTGGCATTCTGCAACGTGAATTTTCAAATGTGTACTGGTACTCAGTTGATGCTGATAATGGTGTTATCAGAGGTCATGCCTTGAAGAGCAATTGCATTCACAAAGTAGTGGATGAATACTGCTTTGACTTCAGGGATTTATGGTCTATTGTATTCCCATCTGAATCAGAAAAGATTATTGCAACAGTAACAAGAAAATCAAATGAGGTATGGTGCCTTTGGCATTGAGTTTTTATTAATTTAAAGAGCATTTTTTATAAAATAAAATTGATTGTTATATTGCACTTTGTCTGTAGTTACCTTTTCATGTTTTCAAAAAATATAAATCTCCTGTCATATATATAAACTTGCATTATTTAAAATCCTTATTGCTTCTAATAAATACGAGTGTAGAAGTTGCCTTTTCCTTAAGGTGGGTTTTATTACTAATCAATAGCATTAAAGAATGGGTTTAAATTTGGAGGGAGTTCACAAATGGATTTTTTATCTGTCAATAATTTTTTGTATCTATACTGTTCTCTGAAGGGTTTTCTCACATATTCATACTTTATAATGATCTTTTTTTTCCATTGAGTCTTAGTCATTGCTTTGCTTCTATATAAATTTGTTACTCCATTTTTCCATCTAGGTAGTTCATACTCAAGCAAAAGTTATGACTGATCACGATGTCATGTATAAGTATGTATCGAAGAATGTACTTTTTGTCGCAAATGCAGCACCAAAAGCCAGAGGGGAAATTGGAACAGCCACCCCAGAGGAGGCATTGTTGGTCATCTATATCATTGATACTGTGACTGGTCGCGTATTGCATCGCATGGCACATCATGGTTGCCAGGGTCCTGTTCATGCTGTAAGTTTGTGAACTACATTCTCATTTAAAAGGTGAAAGCTATTTTTTTTTTTAATTTCTTACATGATTATTACTTGTATAGGTATTTAGTGAAAACTGGGTTGTCTACCACTATTTTAATCTCAGAGCACACAGATATGAGATGTCAGTTGTTGAGGTCTATGATCAGTCTCGAGCGGTATGTCTATTAACTTGCATATCTTCATTTAATGAGCCTCATTCTCTCTTGTTTTGTCATATTTTATTATCATTTTCTGGGTGCATGATTTTTGTGTTCATTCTTTCTTTTCTTTGGGGTACTAATCTATGCTCATTCTGCTGTGATATCCTTTAATGTAATTAACAGGATAACAAAGATGTCTGGAAGTTTGTTCTTGGAAAGCATAATCTTACATCACCCATCTCTTCTTATTATCGACCAGAAGTTGTAACAAAATCACAGTCATACTTTTTTACCCATTCTGTGAAAGCAATAGAAGTGACTTCGACGGCCAAGGGTATAACCTCTAAGCAGCTTCTTATTGGAACAATTGGTGATCAGGTAACTCTACTGAGTTTTTCAACTTGAGATCAACAGAAACAATCTGCTTTTTTTTTCCTCATCTAATTCTTCTATGAAATCTTACATTTTGGGTGTCAACTGGGAACTTTTTTCCAGGTTTTGGCACTTGATAAGCGCTTTTTGGATCCCCGGCGCACACTTAATCCCTCACAAGCTGAGAAAGAAGAAGGAATTATTCCTCTTACGGATTCATTGCCCATTATTTCTCAGGTATTTTTAGTCTGTTAAATAATTCTCAATGTATGGTGATAGCGTGTTTCTAATCTGTCTAGAATTATTCCCTTTTTCATAGTAAATATTAAATAAATCACTTTGCTGGTGAGGGGGATAGAGTACATTGAAAAGAGGAGAGGGGTTGGGGACCTATTTTGGATGACAAAAAAATGAAGGCTATGCTCTTTATCCTTAAAGATAGTTCGGAGGCTAAGCAGATAATGTGCACCCATTAATATATATATATATATATATATATATATATATATATATATATATATAGAGAGAGAGAGAGAGAGAGAGAGAGAGAGAGAGGGCATATCATGAGAGGAAACATCTTATATGAGAGTGAGAGGATTAAATCTGGGACGTATAACCATACATGGAGGGTTGAAATTTAATGTAAAAAAGTCACGTGATTTTTTAAGTGGTCACATTACATTAAATCTTGACCATCTATGTTTAGTTATACGGTCCATATTTAATCCTCTCACTCTCATAAGATAGCTTTTTCTCATATGATATGTCTCTCTCTCAATCTGAGTAAAAAATAGATCTTTCTCTCATATGACCGTGTCCATGCATAAAGTGTGCAGTAAATTTCTGGTATGATTTATCTGCAATGCAAACAAACAAGTTGCATGCATAAAGGTTGAATGAACTGCAGTACTAGTAATGAATCACTATCATATTGAGGTTGGAGAAGTATGACTTCAATCCCTTCTTTTACTTGCTGCGGTCATCATTTGTATATTTCCCTCAATTGGCAAGGGTAGTAGGTCTACTTAAGCAAATACGTACAAATTAGTAAGATTTGCATTTAGCAATAACTTCAACCCCATGTTTCTCCTTGAGCTTAATGTACTCCTTAACATGAATTTCATATTCGTTCTGCTTGAATTTCTGCAGTCCTACATTACGCATTCCCTTAAAGTGGAAGGTCTTCGAGGCATTGTAACTGTGCCTGCCAAGCTGGAGTCTACATCTCTCGTCTTTGCCTATGGAGTTGATCTATTTTTTACTCAGATTGCTCCTTCTAGGACTTACGATTCACTAACTGAAGATTTCAGCTATGCTTTGCTTCTTCTAACAATTGTTGCACTTGTAGCTGCAATATTTGTCACTTGGGTATTATCCCAGAGGAAAGATCTACAAGAGAAATGGAGATGATCTGTCCTCCATTTTTGCCTTATAATTTCTAATTTTGAAGTTTTAAGTAGTTTTATCTCTGTTTTCTTTGTTAGTTATTAGTTCGGATTTTGAAATCTTTTGTAGCTTGAATTGCAAAAGTAATGCAGAATTCCATTAGGTTGAATGGAGGATGTTTTCATTTTAATGATGTAAATTGAGGAGTACGAAAGATAATCATGAAATTCCGATGTTTGACATGAATGTTTTATCATTGTTGTCAAGGTAAAATATTCAGATGTTTCTTTCATGCCGGAGCCATAACTTTGATACATTGAAACTGCAGCAGTTGTTTAGTTCAGGGTTGCTCCAGGCATTCAATGTATCGAAATAATGGATTGAGATTCTCCACAATTTTTAGAAGAACTGCATATTGGTCGTATTCATTAAATTGTTTTATTTTTAATAAAATTAATTTATAAATATTGTTCAATAAATCCAATTTTAAAAAAATTATGTAATAAAATATTTTATTATAAATTTTTATTTGTAAAAAAACAATTATTTATTCTATTAATGCATAGGTTAAAATACTAGTTATTATAAAAGTTAATAATTTTAATAATATAGCAATATATGATAAGATTATACTATCATGTCATTATTTCATTTCAATTAAATTATTTTACAACATCATTTTGTTGAAGCACTTCAAACATTTTAATGGGTTAATTATAGGATGAAAAGAGGAAGTAAAAGAAAGGAAGGAAGAAAACAGTGGGTGATCGAAAAGAAATACTACAACAGATCAATGATTTTTTTTTTTTTTTTTACGTATAGAGTCTATGTATCATCCTTGAGAGACTCACTACTATTTAATTTAAGATATATATTTAAAGGTAAGCGTGCGTCTTAACTCTTAACAGTTCGTTCACTTTGCTTTTCAGCATGCTCCACGTCATTATTCCTGTATATATGTATTATCTGGACAGAGAATTCTTCGAATCTTATCATCTCCATCTTGAACATAACGTTCGTTAATAATAATTTTTTTTATTTTCAGATAAAAAAAATATATTTTTGTCATAATTTTAAAATTCTTATTTCTTAAGCATATTATATGATAAATTGATGTCATATGTACCAAACTAATAATTGACGTAGTTTTTTTTTTATACATAAATTGCCGTAGGTTTTTTCTTTGAAAGGAATTGACGTAGGTTAAGCTACTATTTTTTGTTTATAATTTTTAATGATATGTCCTATCTATATAGACTTTATTGTTGAATTAATCGAAACTGACCATAGCAGAAACTCACTTTTTATCCAGTGAAAATTGGGTGTTGATTTAAAGGATATTACTTAGTGTGAGATTTTACATATCTCCCTTTGATGATTTAGTATTTTATTAAAAAAGGAGTGGAAGTGACCCATTCCATTGTTTTTGAGGAAGGTGACAGAAATAGTACGAAGAAAACAGCTTCATTATTGTCACAAGTCATAAGGCAGAAGATCAGAGTTGAGAATTCAGATCTCTCTCTTCCACCATGAAAACCCATCAACAACCAAAACTGAAAACCCAACTATTCTCATGTGGCTTCTTCCGCCACTGCGCCCAAACAGTCCTCAGCCCCACCGGCACCACCCCTCCCCTCCCTCAGACCCCCCCTGGCTTCCAATGCGAATCCTCCACCTCCTCCTCCTCTTCCTCCACCACTTCCCAAAGCTTCACCCAGTGGAGATTCTCTCCTCCAACCCCCACCACCACCACCAATAGCAACCTCATCCAAACAAACACTAACCCTCCTTCTCCTCCTCCGCCACCCCAAATCCACAACCTCCAAGAACTCTTCCACATTTTAGAGCTTCAACTAACCACCGACCCAACCTCCGTTCTCAACCTTCTAGAACGTTCTCTCGTCCCCAACCCTCCCCAGAACCAACCACCGTGTCCTCCGAACCTTATGCGCGCCCTCACCGCCAACCTCGCCACCGCCAAACCCGCCACCAAGATCCTCTTCGCGCTCTGCCTCTCCGATGCCAACCGCCGCGTCGCCGTCGAGACCGGCGCCGTCTCCGCCGTCGTGGAGGCCGCACCCGACCTCGACGGCGCCCCCGCCGAGCGCGCCCTTGCTGCCCTCGAGCTTATGTGCACGCTCCCCGAGGGCGCCGAGGAGCTCCGCGCTCACGCCCTCGCCGTCCCCGTCATGGTCACCATGATGGCCAAGACCGCCGCAAGGGGCAAGGAGTACGCCATCGGAGTCCTCGCCGTCGTCTACGGCAGCGTAGGCGGCGGCGAGGAGCACCACACCGCGCCTCCCGAAGAGGTGGCGCGTGCGGTGGAACTCGCTCTGCAGGGCGAGTGCAGCGCCAGGGGGAGGAGGAAAGGTGCGCAGCTGTTGAAGACGCTGCAACAACTCTCTCAGGCTGAGCTTGAAGCTGCTGAGTCTCACCTTCACGAAGCCAATTGAAGGTTTTAAATTACAGTTACTAGAAATGTAACTGTTAAGGCCATGATTACAGTTACATTGCAGTAGCAAAACTTTTGTAAAATAAAGTAACACTGTTCTTTTTTTCTAGTTTTTTGGACTGTACAGTATTTAGAATTATTCTTGTTATGCTTGCTTCTGTTACAATATTATCAAACTTATTGTGTATTGTTTTTTCTTCTGGCTGGCTATTAGGATGAGATGAATGGCTAATCTTTCATCGGCTTATATTAATATTGGGATTTGTATGTATTGATTATCATTGGCATGCACCTTTAGTTAATTAATTAGGTGAGAGGATCAATCAGCACTTGCTGCATAGGCGTCGTGGTTGGTTGTTATTTGCGACTAATATCAACGTCGAATTGGTGTAATTATTTCACATGTTTCTCATATTAGTGTCATTTGTAGAGTATTATGTATCAACACATGTAAATACTTAATTACTAGTATCTTAATGTTTTTTTATACTGTGAGCTGGTTAATAAGTTATTTTTTTGAAGTATAACACTTAAGAACTTCCAAAACACTTTATCAATACTTTCAACTTTTTTTTCTATCCTATCTTATTGCTCTTTTTTTTTTTTTTTTTTTACAGAACTAATTGCTTATCTAATGTATATTTCTCTATCCAGTGTCAGGTAAAAATTGGGTATTCACCCATCATTTTTTCAACATTATATACTTGCAATATTCAATAATGTAGGGTGACATTTTGAGTAATTTTGGCTACAATTAAACTCAATAAATTACATGGTAAATGAAAACGTGGAAAAAACTTATAGCATTAAAATTAGAAAAAAGAACCATACAATCCAAAACTTTTCACTTTTTATAAGTAGGTATGTTAATTAAATTTCTTTTTCTCCTAATTAATCTTTATTTATTTTTATGACGACAGACTCTTCTGTTTGTTGTTAATAAGAGTTTAAGGATTATTTGTGACAAAATGTGGAAGTTCAAAATGTCTATTTAGAAAATATACAAAACTTTAAGTAATTATGTATCTCAATAAAAATAAAAATTTAATTTTTTATAGTTTATAATTTAATTTAAAGTTAACAAAAGAACCATAACGACAATAAGAATTTAAAGATTAAATAAAAGCAAATAGTATTTTGTAAAAAAAGCATAAAATTATAGGCAATTGTACTTTTTTTCTTCATAAAGTTAATCATTAATTGACAATGAACTTAGATTACGTTGTTTTCTGGTTTTCGAGCAGAAACAAGTTTTTCCGGAAGTTAAAAAAAAAAAAAGTGTACAGCTGCTATATTTATATTTAAATTTTGAAAAAGAGTGGAGAGAGGAGCTAGCTGAGCTGGAGGAAGAAGACGACAAGCCAAACTCACCCATTCCAGAGAAGCATGCATGAGGATTGAATTAAGCAATGTAATGAGTTTTATATCCTGAAATTGAGCGTGTCAGGTTCACGTGGAGTGGGGCTAAGTTTCAGAAATTGCTGAAAATGTGTGTTTGTTTCTGTCAGACTTGGGAGAGAATAATAGTGGAACAGAGTCAT
Organism: Glycine max; assembly: GCF_000004515.6. NCBI lineage: Eukaryota > Viridiplantae > Streptophyta > Magnoliopsida > Fabales > Fabaceae > Glycine > Glycine max. The sequence goes on along the minus strand of NC_038242.2, from coordinate 6,405,250 downwards.
GGCTCCATTTCCTGGGAAAATATTTCTTATGGTTGTCGGGCTAGCTAGTTAATTAGACTCATGTGAATTGCTCTTGCCAAAACAAGTAAATCAATTCAATCTCTAAAAAGAAAAAGGAAAATCAAGTTACATGTATTCAATTTACTTGTTAGTTTTTTCTTAAATAATTAAGATTTTTTTATTGTGTAGGACCATCATATGGATTCAACTTACATGTATTTAAGGTAACTTTATAGCAGTTAATCTCCATGTTGGATGGTAGAGCCATATATACTCTCAGTTCACGTATTTTTAGAGTAATTTATTCTTATTAATATATTATCGGTCAAGCAATGCGTCACTGCTATGAACAATCCTTTGCATTCAGTCAATAACTACTATATGGATTTAAATAAATATTTTTTAATTAACTATTTATTTATTTATAAGATTGTTCATAAATTTTGTAAAAAAAATTAATTAAGTTTTTAGTATCTTAATTTTTATTCTTAAATTTTTTTTGATAACTTTTAGTCTTTGTTGATTTCCTGTTAGAATTTTTAGTTCTTCGTTTATTTTTATTGCTTAAAATTAATCTTTGTTTTATCAATTTTTAGTTTCTTATTTATTTTATATTTAAAACTAATTTTGTACAACCAAAATAAATAAAAGACTAAAAACAAACAAAAATATTTATAAGGACTAAAAATCCTGACAAAAAATTAGTAGGAAACTACAAGTTGTCAAAAATATATTATGAATAAATTGAAAGATTAAAAACTTAATTAACCAAAAAAAACTATTGAAAGAATTTATAAAAATGTTATATGATTTTCTAATTATTTATTAAATAAAATTTTCAAACTTATTTTAATACATTTCACAGTGAAAGTTATGAATTAGACCTTTTTTAATGAAATTTTGTTAATTTTTTAATTAAACTATTCACCTAAACAGACTAAAAAAACTTATATTAAGATTATAATTTTTTTATATAAATTCGAATAAGCTTTTCTAAACACTCTTTTAATATATATCTTATCATCATGACTTCATGGGCTCACCAATAACTAGATTATTTGATGAACAATAGCTATCAAGTTTTTCTTATTTGATGAAATTAATCACATAAATTATACAACGTCACAATTGTTTTATTGAAAATAAGATTTATAAACAAAATATTGAACCTTCAATTATTCTTAATGGTTTTGCTAATATATAGAATTTTTCAGTCTTCCGGTCCTCTGTCTCTAATGATAAGGCATCTTGCATCTAATATACTCTTCTTACTCAGGTTTAATTATAAACAAATATTGACCATTACATTCTTCCTAATGATATTGTTTTTTTTCTGCTAATGATATTGTTAATAATACTGTTTGTTAGTCTTTTTTTTTTCTTCCTATAATGATAAGCTACATATCGTGCATCTAATGCACTCTTCTTACTCATCGGGTTCTTATATTTTTTCCACACATGCCCATACCACTTAATTAAGGCAATATTCTACCATTTATGTTACAATATATACAAGTGTTACTTTAACTTTTGTTTCTAATGCATTTATTCTTAATTTTATCTAATCTAATGTGTCCACTCTTCTAACATACCATTAATTGTATTGAATTTACATTTTTTCTTAGCCTTATAATTGTAGATAGATCTGTTGCGATCCTACCTTCTGTTCTCACACTAGTCATGACTCCTTTATACGTATCCTTCATTGCTTGAGTATAGGCAATATTGCACACTTCTTGACACTCCATCGATCATGCACTTTTCCAAATCAATAAAAATTGTATATTATATATAAGTCTTTTCGATTTCCTGTTTATCACTTCTTAATCATCACAGGAAGTATATTGCTTCTATAGCCGACATATTTGACATAAAACTAATACTTTTAGAAATATGAATCTTTTGTCTTAAAAGTATCCCCTTAATTACCCAATCTCGTAGCTTCATATATAGTAAGGTTCATGAGCTTAATCGATCCGATCCCCACTAAATTTGTACAATTATATATATATATATATATATATATATATATATATATATATATATATATATTAAGATAATTAATTAAAAAATCAATAAACTTATTATAATTAGTGGGTTATATGAGTATATTAATTTTTGTATACTATCAATGTACAACCTTTTTTTTATATGTAAGACTTATGTAAAACTTAATTATATTTTTAATTTCTCAAAATTAGTCTTTCAAATAACAATTGTCATTTAAATTCAAAAAAATGTTCATTTTATAGTATCTCTGTCAAAATTCAAGAGACCGGAAAATATAAACTTTTATTTAAAGAATTAAAAATACAAACTCCTAATGTAAGAGACTAAAAATATAATATGAGCCTTATTATAAATAGGGATTAATTAAAGTGACTCTCCTCCCCTTATTCAACGTTTTATTAGACCTCATAATTCGTTTAACAACTAATATCCTTTTCTCCTAAATACTTCCATAATCTCAATGAGTAGATTACTTGATCCTGCTATTATTTTGTCACTATCCCTCCTTTTCTATGTTTCTTTCACCACAGGCTACCAAATTTTAGATAAAAAGGTATTATTCCTTCCTATGATTCTATCCAGTGTTTATCCTATCATAATGATCAATATAGTAAAACTTAAATTTGTGTTTTTCATTGAATAGTTTTTGGAAGCAATTCTTCATCTTTTCTGGATATCTTGTCCCATAGTCAAGATTTTAAATTTTCATCGATCTTAATACATTTCGCCACCTTTAACAAGTCTGAACACATATTTCTATAAGGAAGTAAAAGTACGAGGCATAGTCCATTAAAACTCTACTCTGGATCGCTTTAATTTCCACCTCCTTCGTCTCTTCCATGAGGAACTAATACTTTCTCCCAATATTCAACATTTTTACATAGAAATGATATTTACAACATTTGCTTTTGACCTTATATTTTCAACAGTTAAATTATACTTTTAATGACATGGACCAATAGTTAAATATACTTTCAACAATTACGAAACATGTTCGATCAATAGAAGAAATTTTATAGTTAAAAAAATTAATTAATAACCCTTGATTAAGAGTCATAGGAATTAAAGATCAAGTAGTGGTTCATAACAATAATTTCTGGCTCAGTATAGAGTTCTTATTCGTTCATTTTTACCATCTCAATCAATGATGAGTTGATAACTTGAAAACGTTTTGACGAGATTGTTAATTTGATCAATTTACAACGGACAAAACCGGTTTTTTAATTAGCAATTTTTTTGGTAAATGCAAAATTGTTTAACTAATAAATTAGTTAAAATAAATTTCATTTTAGGATTTTGAAACACAAAGTAATGTAAAACAGTAACAGCGAAGTGTATTTATGGTTTAATCTTGACACGTATTTTTATTTAGGCAATCAAATATTACATAGGGGAGTATAAAAGGTACACTCCAACCGTTATATAAATTCCCAATACACATATAGACTTATACTATCTATATAAAATCCCAATACAACCAATGAGACAAAGACACCAATCCATATTCAGCAGATGTGAGGAACTTTCATTTGTTGATATTAAAATTATTATATCTAAGCTGATTGTTTACTTGTACCTTTTATCATTTTTTAGGTCGTACCGTCTATTTTATTATTATTATTATTAAAGGTCATACCGTCCTTGTGTAAAAAAAAGAAGAAGAAGCAAATAGATTAAATAATAATTCTATTTGATTTTACGGTTTGTAGCTAGTTTTCGACTAACCGTATAATACAAAATGCTTCCAACATATGGATTTGGAAAAACAAATAATTAATTTTATACATTTCTTCCCTCTTAATTTAAGAACTATACTAGTAATCTCTATCTTTAAAAGATTAATATGCATCATAATTTAGCCTACTTTAATGTAAATGAACATCTTAAAGTCAAATTTTACACCTTTATGACTCATACCATTGTCAGTAATCCTTTTAAAAAAAGCATTGTCAATAATAATTTTGAATCTCCAACTACAGTCAACTTTAAAACTTTAAAAAATAAGTAAAGTTTCAAAGTCATTAATATAAACATTCAAAATATCATTTCATCTTAAATTGAAGTTCAATTTATTTTACACAATGTTTAATATTAGTTGGCAATGTTAAAAGTTCATTCATAGTAATTAATAATAATAATAATAAACTTGCTACATTATAATAAATTGAAGTATAATGTGTGAATGTAATTTTTTTAAAATAGGAAAGGGCTATTTTATTTAAATATATTATAAGAACAAAAGTGAAATTTACTTGAAAAAACGTTATCAAACAACTAATCTGTAAAAGTAGATAATCAATTTTATTAAAAGAGAGGATAACAATAAAACTTTACGTGAGTAAGCCTTTTCAAGTATTTTATATTTTTATGGTTTCTGAAAATATCAGTTTGCTAGAACGGCAATAATGTAACTATATAGACATTTCCTTCACAGCCAAAATCGACACGGAATTGGATTCAATCTCTTAATTAAGATATTGTGTTAGAATGAAAAGAAAAAAAATATATAATTAAAAGAAGTGATTTCACTAAAAATAATTAGCCTTCGTACTAATGTTATAATAAAAAAAAAGTTGTGTAAATGGTTTCATGCCTATTCGATTATGTTATTAAACGTCACATAAGGATATATATACTGTAACTTTTTGCATTTCAAGAAACTTGAATTTGTTTATAATTTCTTGTTTCCCATGAAAGCAATATTGCCTTTATTTAATTTATTGATAGAAATGCCCCCACCTAACTAACAAGTCACCATTATCAATGGGGCACCGGCATTATATATGATCATATCATGCATCCACGTTAACCCCCCACAATTGGCTCAAAACTGCTTCATCATATTCCTAGCCATTCATGGCAGCATGAGTACTCCACCCTCTAAAACACTACCTTGCTCTCAACATCACATACTCACATCCAACAAATTAATGCAAAAGTACTTCCCTTGGGCGTGGCCATTATAATCTTTATTTGCTCCTAACAAGGGAATGCCAAATGCATACTTTGAAGATTAGCTCAGATAAGTATCATTTTGACACCTAAATTGTGTAACTGCGTATCTAATGGCTGTGTGGGGCTTCTGAAATTGATAGATAAGAGTACAATGATATAGGTATATAATAATTTTTTAGGTTATTTTTTTTTATAGTTTTTCTTTTATCACTGTCCATCACAATACTCAATTTATTTTACATTTTCTCTCGTCCTATCTCTTTTTTACATTTATACGTAGGATCAGAGTATTATTACTGGGTTGATAAAGTTGAACAACCTGGCTCTGGTGGATGCTCCTTATTGGGAAGGTGTCAATTTGGGGGACTTGTTAGCACTTAGCACGTGGCACCTCCTTTTATAATTACCCAGTAGCTAGAGATTCAATAGTTCTACTCATATATAGCAACGAAAACTACTGATTGATTTAAACGTTGATATAGAGCGTGATTATATATATATATGTGTGAACAATTACTTAATTATTATCAACAAAATTCAAACTTAAATCAATCCGTTCTCACAAGTACCCATTTTTGTTTTAAAAGTTAAACCAAGACATTGATGCCGCACATTGTAATGTTATGCTGTGTAAAACTGCCGTGGGGCTGTAGTTCCTGCCTCCATTATTCCATGGCCATGTTATAGGGCTTTGTATTGTGTTTCTGCTTCAAAATCTTAAGGGCAAGCCAAGATTGGATGCACAAGTTCTTTTCCTTAACCTAAAACTCTAGGATGAGGATCCTCTAAATTTCCCATGAATTTTAGCCTGCACTGCTGACACTAATTAAAATTTGTACCTTTTTTTTTGTTCGAGGCGCATGCATGTTTGAGAGACAATTTTCTTTAAATTGAATAAGATTATTATAAGTGGTAAAAAATTTCTGCCACTATTTAATAAATTATATACCTAAAATTTAAATTCAAAACTACCTGTTGAAACTGTAATAATTTTATACTATAGTTGACTATAGTGCCGATCGAACTTTTCATTAGTATAAAAGTACATCCAAAGATTGATTAATATATAAAATGCCGCAGTCATTAACTTTGACGAAGACGAGTTGCAGTCTCCTCACAAAACAACTAATCACTGCAGTGACTTCTACGTCCAATAGAATTTAGCATTTGGGCTGTTTAAAATACTATATTTCGGTATTCTAATTATCAAGCCAAAAAGTTGTATCCGGTATTTGCAAAATACAAATTACAGAGAATACGCAATATTCGAATTCAAAACACCATCCGTACAACATTGTGTACTTTATTTTTTCATCTAACTGGTTAGATGCAGAATATTATCCCAGAAAAGAAAAGTTGCAATATAATAGAAAAAAAAATGTTCCTACGTATAAGAATACGAGACTGAATATATAAGAATGAAGCCATGGTTTCCAGGGTCCAAAGGAGGGAATACAATGCGTACAGTGAGAATAACCATGTTCCTCAAAGCATCTGTGAAAAAGCCCTATGCAAGCTTCTTCAATACTCTCTGCATCTCTCTCACATAAGGGAAGATTTTCTGGGCAAATGAGCTCAAGTTAATGCTTTGATTCGGAAGTACATAGGTTGGTCCATCCGAAGAAAAAAAGAAAAGTATAGGTGGCAGTTTCTAATTCATTCTAATAGAATCAACGGTTGAAATCATAAAAACAAACAAATAAACGGTTGAGATTTTAAGCACTGCACACTCAGTATTTTAAGCTTACCAATTCTTCCAAAGCTCTTCATGAATGATCCTCATCTATTTTGACTTAGAATCCAAATGAAACGTGAAAACCCAGTACTTATTTGGAGTCACTATTGTAATTTGATGTATATTATTTTTTCAAAAATGATTTATATAAACACCACAAATCTTTTTTTATTTTTTATATAGACAAATGGCAGTAGTTAAGTAATATGTTATGTTATTGGAAGGATTTGAACCCATACTTTCTTATTCCTCTGACCCTTATGTCCCTCCTCCTAGTAATAGAAAGATGAAAAAATATATTAGTATAATAGATGACATGATATAGTAAAAGGTATAGAGAAAACTGAAATTAATGAGATGTTTTAGACTGAATGAGAGTATTCATGTATGATCAATACTCATTTTTTAGTCTATTTTCATTTATCTCAACCACTTGAGTGCACGCCTAAATGGCGTGGAAATGATTCATTTTGATAAAAATACTTCATCCATGACCACAAGAATGTATATATTCCCTTCTTTTTTTTGTGTGTGTAAACATTCCGAATCAAATAAAATGGTTAATTACTATTTGTTATTCGTAGTAGTAACTAGCAGAAATTCGCAATGACCATGATCATGAAATTTTTTAAAGTTTCCCGAATCATCAACATTAGCCTACATTTACGATGATGCTCATTGCTCAGAATATAGATCAAGATGTCTACATGGACAATGCAAAGTGGAAGAATTTGCAGATATAACTCAGTACGACACTCCCATCAAGAAAATCAGCTGTGTATAGAAATTATTGCAGGGGTCCTTAGATGCCTCCTGTGACGGAGTCTATGATTTCATTGATTTCCAAGTCTGTGTTAGTTTCCATATATCAGCTAGAGTGTGTCACAATAACTTCTTCATGCATTTTATATGGCGGGACATGTTAATTGTTCTTCTTTGAGCATATATATACGATAAAAAAGCCTAAAAGTTCAATATATCTCATAAATTAACATGCAAACGCCGAAAAATAATTGATAGAAAAAGCAAGACAAATTATAGGGAAATGCATACAACTCATACCACTTTCACATTGTAGGTTAAAGAATAATGGCCTATTCAGGCTATCGTATAATGCACTATATATCAAGGCAAAGTGCAAGTCTCAGGTTCATACGTACATACAGACAACAACTATTGGCACTGTATGAATTTTGGGATCCAAGAAGGAACTGGATTTCGAGTATACAGCCACATATAATCTTCCCTGATGTGACAAGAAAAGACCTAAAGCCAGAAATTTTCTTTGATGTGCTTACCTAACTTCTAGTGGTTGAATTCAGCTATATATAGTGTGGGCAAGACCCGTTAACTTCTAGATTAAAAGGGTGAACGTGAGTTGCATTCTTCAATAGAGGGGAACATTCTTGGGGTTGCAGCATAATGCATATCCTACAGTTTAATCAGGTTATATAATTATTGCATTCAAACAACAAATGGATTCTCAAAATGTGTTCACTAGTAAATGGTCTGAACTGATCTGAAGAGATATTGTATTGAGTGGGAATCAGGAAAGGCTTATGAGTGTGGTGTAGACTCTATAAGGACTATGCACTCACTACTTGTACCAATTAACAAAGGCAGACATTGATGTTGTTATCTCATAAATAGGGGTGTTACACATTTCATACTTCTGCATCAAAGGTCTTGTCAACAGTGTAGGTAGAGTTTGTAGGTATTTACTTTCTTCGATAACATGATACCTTTTTATGGTACAAAGCTTTTCTTTTGTCTGTGCTCAAATTAAAACTTGATTTTTCCTCCTTCCTCTTTCTTGTGTTTATAAATTTCCTCAACAATGCCCGAGAAGAAACCAGATCTTGTCATTGTTTACTATTTATCACCTTACTATATTAATGAAGAAACTGCTGCTGCTACCTACGTTAACGGCAAAGTGGCACCCAGCTTATTGCTGCGTACTCAAACAACAAAAACTTACTATCATGCATGAAATTCTTGATTACATGCAACAAGATCATCATCATATGTAGGCATTATGCATACTAATTTGCAGTGGCGAGGAAGTTTGTTTAGGGTTGACATCGATTACTACAGGCAAACACGTTGACATAATGAAAATATTAATGTATTCTCTTGGTTCACAAATCATACTCCATCCTTTAATTTCTTTCATTTTTAAAATTATTTTTTTCTTGTAAATTTCCCTGTTCATTTTTTTATACTAAGTAAAAAACAATAAGTCGTACAGTACTTATTTAATATTTGCATTTCATCCCTTTTCTTTATATGACAATTGGCATCTGATTCTACCTGTAGAGAATCACATGGCGAGGATAAGTGGTTGTTCCAGTAATTATTTTCTACACCGTTCTTTAAAAATTCTATCATCATTTTTCAATACGATAGTTTCTTAGGTTTATTTATTAGTTATCCCACTCACATATAATCTCTATATTTTTATTATTATAAAATAAAATTTAATAATAATTTTTAATTAACATTCAATCTGCATAAGTTAATTATCATGCTAATTAAGCAGTATTTTTTGTATTTGTATGTGACCTAAATTAAACTAGCGTATAAACCGAATAATACCACTTACATTTTTGTATCTGCAAGAAACCTAATTAAATTTGTATGTGACTCCACTTTAAATAATTTACTTGAAAATTATTTTTTATTAATGCTTAAAGTTATGTCTAATTAGAACATTTTCACCAATAATATTAAGAGAAAATTGATAATTCATTTACCGTATAAAATAGTTTATAATTTTATATCGTTATTTAATCACAACTTATACTAAATTTATTAATTTTTATGATAATTATTTCAAAAAATATATTTATGATTACTTGTAATTGAGTAACACTAAAAAACTACTTTACTCTAGACCATTAAATTCAAAAAATAAATTATACATTTAATATTTTTGCTATAAGATTCAAGTGGTAGCTATTTCTATATTTTGAGTATAACATATCGCACTTAATTTACTTGAGATAAATATATCACACCTTTATCTTGAAGAGTGGTAAATATTTTGAGTAGAACATATATATATCACACTTAGAAGAAAGAAAGATAGAAAAACGGCAGGCTATTAAAACTGACCAGTAACTAATCTTCGTGAGTATAATAATTCCTTATTACGAAGAAAATTAAAGAAAGAATTAGGGAACCCTTGTATCCATTCTTTTTCATCTTGGCTGATAAAAATAAAATCAAAGAAGGGGGTTTAACAGGAAATAATAAAGAAAAGTCAAAATTAAAGAAACAGAGCCTGTCTTTGCAGTGATTGCATGCATGCCGAATGGTCTGAAGCAGAAGAAGATTCATAACCGCGTCTTAATTTGAGCTGGCGGTTCTTACGTTACACCTCTAACCCGGCTCATTATGGATATAATCCTAATTATTAAGATTTTTCTTAAATCTAAGAAGCTATAAAGGTGTCAGCAACGTTAATTTGACTCCTTTTTGTGCTTACGAAATATAATATTGTGTGCAATTAATTTTTGTAAACGCAAGATTGAAGTTTTCGATTTTCAGATGTCTGGGTTACGGGATAATTGGGGGAATCGGTGTATGTTCATTTCCCTCCAAAAGCTAAAGCTAATAAAAGGGAAAAGAGCAAGCAAAAGCTCATCCACACTTACACGTTTCGTTTGGGTATAAATTAATAGTGTCCCTCTCCTCTCCCTCCTTTTCATCTTCTCTATTTCCAGTTTTTCATCGCATAATCATTCTTGGTCTTTTCGAAAACCCGTTACGTTACCTCTCCTTTATGCTCTTCTTGTTTCTTTTTTCTTTCGTTCTTGCAATTCTTTCTAGCTTAGATTCTACGACGTTAAACAGTACTAGCAAAGATCAGAAAGAGAAAAACATATATATGTTCTTTGTGAACAAAATATTATATAAATACCAATTTTAATTATATAATTAAGTTTAAATAGTAATTGTTAATAGTAATTTTTTATTCATAGTTAATAGTAATTTAAACACTTAAAAACGCAACTTTTTACATAAAATCCATCGATTAATATTTATTATTTTCTTTTCTTGAGATTAATATGTATTATTTTCACTTTTTACAATAACTAAATATCCCACTAAAATCTCTTTATATATTTCTCTTTCCCTCTCTCACTTTATATATTTATGTCTATATGTATATCTATCTATAGATACATAAGTAGATATGAATTATAAATTTTAAATAAAAAATTTCTTAAACTTGTATTTTTCTATATTTGTTATTTTTGCAGATATATTTCTCTCTATATATATTATGAAAAGAAGTAATTATATAATAAATCTATATAGAGAAGTGTGGAATAAGATGATTAGTGAACTAAATAAAGATAAAGAAAAATAGTACTCTTATTATAAAAAAAAATGTTTATCATAATATACTCTAATGAGAAAACTTATTTCCTTGATCGTGTATAAAGAAGACTTTAGTGAGAGAAATAAAATTCATTTTAATGATATTTTCGTATCGAGAGAATTGATTTTGTGACTTCCAACTAAATTGTATCCATGCTAAATTTCATACTCAAATCAATATAAATTGTTTTGTTTTATTTATTTTTCTTTTTGATTTCTTCCTTAGGTCTTTCTCCTTCAACGGATCTTGAGATTCCTTTTTTAGGCTTCAAACTTCAATCATTCTTTTTCTAGTATGGAGTTCTACTTAATCTTTAAATGTCCTTAATTATCTTTATCCACCAATGTGTAGCTATGTAACATAATTGAATGTTCAATTACATAGTGAATATACATTTTGGTTTCTTCATGTAAAAAAAAACGGTATAAATGACAATTTACAATAAAACATACATACATGAACTAACCAATCAATTAAAAATTTATTATACTGGATATCATTTCAATTTTTTAATGTTTTTTTCTCACAAGAGTTCTCTATTAAAGGCAATTTTGTTCAAAACTGATTCAACACTAAATGAGGTTACTTAATGGAGATTCAAACTTTGACTCAATACCTTATAAGTCTTATGTATTATCCAATCATAGTAATAGAATTAAAAAAATTATAATTTTTATAATAATTACTTTGGTAATTTCTAATGGATTGATTGATAATGTTTTACACTTACGAATGATAATAAATTAAAAATAAACTTTTATAAATTTAAAGGAAATGGAAGAGTATTTTACTCTGGACATACGTTTGCACCAAAGTACACACCCATGTTATTTGATATTTTTCTTGTTTTGTTATAGATAAAGGCAATGGTACACGCAAACAAAGGCCATTAACTCTATAATTTGACAAAGGGAGAATAAAATGACGCCACTTCCTCCTAATTCCTGCCACTTAACATTTTACTACTGAATAAATTCTTAGATGAACGAGATGAATCCTACTACAATGAAGCATACGAACCGAAAGAAATGGGAAGCGAGCTAAGCGAGGAATATAAAATGTCAATATCTAATTTTTTGTTTTGTCGGGAGGAACTCACATCTAAGCCACAAACTATATTTTTCACCTTGGTTTTGGCACTTGTATGAATTGTAACCACAGTAGTATTATAGTAAGTCTATACGGGGCTATTTTGAGACTTCCCCGTAAACTTTTATGAAACAAACTGATGATACTTTAAGGAGCTATCGCGATGCTTCCCCATAAATTTTACGACACCAACATGATAGACGAACAACATTTTTCTTGCTCACATTAATACTAATTACAACAGATTCATTAAATAAATGCACGATGGCCTTCTGTGACTGATTTATGTATCACTCGGTTTTCGAAATGACATCCGATCAACCCTTCCCCGAGTCAACAAATTTCAGTTTCCAAGTCAAAAGTTTGTTTCTACGCTGAGAATGAAAGTCACCTTCCATTCTCAAGTTCCATGTGAAGACTTCACCTGCGGAAATATTTAAGTAAGACAGACGGAAAATAAGGTGGTGTATCAAAGAAAAGCTGTAGCATAAATTCAGGAGATTCTGAAAAGCTACCAGTTTATGGAATAATGCCGGGTTTCAATGTTTTGAATGTTCTTTCATTTTAGTTCCCTTCAAATTCTTCTGCTGCTTGGATCCATATGGAATGGGGAAACGAGGCTTGTTTTTGGGAAAACTCTTCTCGAATTTCAGATCTTCTCCTCTGATCATATAGATATTCCCTGTTTCTGGTATGGTGAGATCAGCTGGATTCCTGTTCACCATACATGTGTTTCCAGAGATGATTTTATATGGCACAGGGGTTTCATGATTGCCATTAACTTCCAATTTGCACTGCAGTGACGTTTCGGTTTCATTACGAGGCCAGCTAATTTGCTTACTAACTTTATTCTGCAGGGTAGAGTTGGAGCTCTTCATCTTTTCTTTCTTTCCAGACTTTGTTGGATTTTGACCGTTGAAACCAGTAGCCCTTATTAATTTCTTATCATGCGGTGTTGATGAAGATGCACCAAAGGTTGGAGAGCCAGCAAAACAGCCATGCTTATCTGATAAGAAGCTTCTGCTGTAATAATCAGATGATGGTCTTTTCAGGGTACCAGGAGTCTTAGTTGTACCAATCTCCAACTTAGTATTGCAATCACCTGGATAAGAGGGCCTTTTAAGCATCTGAGAACTGACACCCACATCAAAGGCTGTACGGGACTGCATGCCTGCATCCATAAGGCTTAGTAAATGCATGGCTGGTATTGTTTCATTAGAATACAAATCAAGAGATCCCCTCAAATTTTGATGAGGCTCCATTCCACTATGTTTGCAAGGAAATGAATATTCTCCATTCATCCTGTTGAAGGTTTCAGAACCTGTATTCCTACTAAGCTTTTCTAGTCCAGCAGCATTCAGATTCATGTAGTTTAGATCAATATCCCTCTTCATGTTTTGCTTTTGAAATGCACCAGATTGGTGTGAAGTTATGTCCATGCTACTACTAGGATGCTGAGAAGAAACAACCTTTTTGGGAAAATCATGTCCTTGGGAATTTGAACTCAGGGATGCCCAGATGCGAGAAGCTTCTTCATCCTGATGTAGGATATTCTTGTGTAAGCTACATCCTCCAGGGGCTTGATAAGTAGCATTAGGAGATCCACGCTCTTCATAAGCCCCGTTCAACCTGAAACTTCGAGCACTACCAAGCTGACTAGAACCAATAGGTGAAAACTGGAATCCACTTGATGGCTTCCTTTGGGACTGGGAAACTTCAATTCCAAAGGGGGATTGAGGTGGACAGATACTATTCATGCCCAAATTGTTTCCATCAAATGGAGAAAAATAATTAACTGTCTTTCTTTTGCTAGGTTTCACATTCTCTGCTCTTGTGACCATGTTGTTTTTCTTATGTCTACCCTGAGGTTTCTCCTTTTGGTTGTCTTTTAACAAGCTCATCCCCCCTTTTCTGTGTACAGTAGAGCCACCTGTCATCTGTGCTTTCCTTCCAAGACTGGGTTTTTCTAATGTGGAATTTCTATTTTCTACATCAGGAAGACACCTCTCATACTGATTCTTCGCCAAGAGTTCCACAATTTCCATAGGTATATCATCAAGTGTTCCCTGCTCAGACACCTCCACTTTTTGTTCACTGTATCTTTTCTTAAAACCTAGTTGGTCCACAGCTTCAGCAGTTTTTTGTGCGTTTCTTGCACCATTAATTTCCTGCAAAAAGGAAAAAAAAATTGATATTCTCAGTAAGTAGAAGTCAAAATAGTCAATAGAAGAACCATATCAATTAAAATACTAAGATCTGATTAATGCTTACAAAATTAGGGGAAAAACATAACACCATTTACTGATAGAAATGAATCTCATCTTCATCCTAAGTGGTATACCTATTCATCTAATTAAAAAAAAAAAAGCATTTTAAGGGGATTTTTCTGGCTACTTACTTCACAATGAACTACTTTTCCAGAATGAGCATTTGCTGTTGGGTTTTTGGAAGGAATATTTTGCCCTCCAAAAACATTAGTGTCACTGTCCTTCCAAGTAAGCTGTGGTACTTTTGAAGTTTTATCTTCAAAAGGCATTGAGAAAGGTAAGTGATTTTCAATTTGATGGATACATTTTTTGTTGTAAACATGTGCATCCACCAAATAATTGTTTAGAGAAAGATGAAGTCCCTCTTCCAGTCCTTTTCCTTTTAGCGCCCCTTGGGCTGAAGGAATTGGAATTGTTACAGGCATATTAGACCAGGCTTTTTCCCCTGAATATGCACAGGAATCTTGTACAAGCATGCTATTTTTCTGCCAGGATAAAGAATCCATCTCCCCATCAGTTTGCAGCATTTTCCCCTTTTCTTTGGACAAATTGAACTCATTTTCTATTCTTAGGGGGGGGATAGGAAAATTATCCATCCCTTTCCCTGTGAATGCACGAGGAGCTAATCTAGAAGAATTAGTTTTAGATGTATATGCCTTGTCTAGAGTATCCACGGGGTCTTCATTGTCTCTTCGATGTCCTTGTGGTTGCTCAGGAATCAAGCAATTATCTACAACTTGAATCCTTTTGTTTTTCTTCTTGCCAATGATATGGCTTCTTTCGGTTTCAGTTCTACTCCATTGTCCCTTTGCGGCATCTTGTAAACCTAATCCCGCGGGTACATCTTTGGAATTGGATCTAGTATCCAAAACAGTATCAGTTGTTTTTTCATCTCCCTCTGAGTTCTGAACTCCATTCTCGACCCTCTGAAAACACATGCTTGCAGGTCTCCGTACCTCATCCAGAGGAAACTTCCTTTTTCTACTAAGACCTGTGCTTGTCAAAGTCAAACATCCTTGAATATCCACCTTTCCTGGCAAAATTGAGTGTGCCTGCAAAGCTGCAGAGGCATTGGAAGTACCATGGGATACAGATTCTTGCATAGAAATTTGCTCAGTCTTCAGTTCACCATTGTCACTTAATAAGTCAGCCATCAAGCGCACCTTCCGAGGCCTCCTACGAGTCAAACCAAGTGACTTTTCTGAATGATGATCCTGAAAATCATTTTCAACCGTATTGTCCACACTTCCTGCAGGTGCAGCATTATTACAAGCAACTGATTCAAGAGGAGGTCCAGTTGGGTGATTGTCTGTATTGTCCACCTCTATTACTGTTGTGACTTTCCCCCAAACTGTGCAAGCTTTTATTAAATCTTTCTGGCATTGGTTATCTGCAGGTGTTCCTCCGTTACACATCTCAGCAGAATTCTTCCCCAAGCATTTCAAATTGCTAGCAAGCTCAGGAAAAGAAACTTCATTACCTTCACCTGTCTCAAGGAAAAAAAAAACTTCTGTAAATTGCAGTCTCTGTAATCAAGAACATACTAAAATAATATACAGAAATCTGTCACTTATGAAATAGAAAAGAGTAAAAGTATTGCGGCTTGACTTGACTGTATTACATCCTGTCAGTTGAACCTACCTTTCTTAATAGTGTGCACTTCTGGTGCGAGGTCTGGATAATTTTTAGGTGATGGAACACTAGTTACTTGGTGATTGAGATTATCCTCCAAGCCAATCTCAAGGTCTGGGGGACACACAGAAAATCAAACCACACTGAAAAATAATAAAGAAGATATACAGAACTGAAATTTAAGTTACCAATTATTCTGCTAGGTACGACTCCAGCTTTCTTGCCTTTCTCATTATTTGGTAAGCAATCATTGACACAGCTCAGGGTAGCATTAAGATCAATTTCTCTTCTCTCAAGAGTGTCAAGCATTGGATCTTGCTGAATACCAGACTTAAGAGCTGCGTTATTGCAATTGCTACCAGATCTGCATCCAGTACTGCAACAATCAAAGTCTGCTTGGTCGTCTCTCTGGATGTCCTTGGCAGCAACTTCTTGTGCAGAGTTCTGACAATGCAGACATCTATATTTTGGTACATCTAATGGCAGAAATGTTGGTTGTTTGTCAGACTCATGTTCTGGAAATGGCCAACAATTTTTCCAGTCTTTTCTGCGCATTTCAGACACATATCCACTGCACTAACAATAAATTAAGAGTGTTAAGAATTCTGAAATGAAACCAAGAGATAGCTTTTCGATTCTAAATTAAAAAGATAATGCAATCTTCAGTTTTTTTCCTTTGGTAGAAGAAAGAGTGTGATATAATACAAAACTCGGATGCAGTTCCTTGCACATTTTTTATGTTGCTCTCCAATCAGAATTGGAGTTTACCTCGATAATTCAAATAATAAAGGTTTGCATTAATGATTAACATAGGTTACTACTGAGATAAAACTATAATGTTGATTAGAGAACAATACAAAAAACACCTAAGGAATTACATCTAAGTTTTGGATTTTGATATATCCCTAAATTGACTACAAAACTGAACACTTATTGACTTATTTCTGTAATATCAGGAACTTTCTATAGTTAGGCATCACCACCCATTTTATTCTTCATGAGACCTTATTGTCATGTATTAATTGATTGGCTTTCAACTTTAAATTGCTAGTAGTTGTAATCAACTTTAAACTGCTACTAGTTGCAAACTTGCAATCATCTATATGACAGTACTATTGTACTATAGAGAACACAAATACATTAGGAATTTAGGATCTCATCTAATAAGAGCAAGATGTAGTAACTGTAGACATCAATTACAAGATACTATACACTAAGTGAAAGGCAGACATAAACTGTATAACACACAAATATGCTTCCCTCTCCTCCATTTCTTGACAAAACTAGTAGGATAGCAAGAATATGTAGCATCAAGGTCTACGTACCGTATTGAGAAATGTTCACATTTGCCTGCATCTCTCTTGCCAACAGAATCGGCAAGATCGATAGAGATTGAATCAATGTGAATATATGACCCCATGAACTCAGTGACAGTATTAGAACCACCTTGCAAATGATTCTCCAAATCTATGCATGCACATCCTCACAGTACAAGCAACCAGCAAGAAGCACAGATTAAATAGTGTTTCCTATCAACACATATTAAACTCAAATTAAAACTTGAAATGGAAACAAAGGATCAAACAATTAAGTCAAGCTATCATTAATCAAACGACAGTAACACTCGAAATGTAAGGAAAAACTTGATAAATATCTTAATCAAGCTTTATATAAAATTAGGGTTTATGCAAATCAGCTAACAAATAAAAAGGTAAAACAAGGAAATCAAGGGCAAAGTCCAAGATAAAGTAATATAGAGCCAACAAGAACTCCATACACAGTGATTAATCACATAAAATAACAACCTCCAACATCATGAAAGTTCCTAAACCCTAGTTTCCCATCAATAAAACCAACCACAAAGATGCTCGAAGTCAACAATTGAACATTTGAAACGAAACAAAACAAAAAAAAAGCCACCCCACGCGTACAAATATACACAGATTGAAACATTAATACAGCTAACAAGACCAAGCATCTCGCTAGGGCTTTTCAAAATCAAAAACGAAACTACTGACTGACCTTGCAGCTAAAATACTATCACAGCATACTAATTAACGCAAAGACAGAAAAAACGCACATCATAAACGCATGCAAGGAGCTGGAACCAGTCAACGAAGCACAACAAAATCACGAAGCCTAAATTCTAGGGTTCACCGACCTATACAAATTCACCTCTAATCAAGTGATAAACGAAAATTAACGCAGCTCGAATTAACAAACAACGAAAACGAGAGAGAGAGAGAGTGAATGGCAGCAATAAAGCGAAACGCAGAAAAAAAAAAGGAAACGCAAAGCAAAAGCTGAAGTGGACACACCATAAACAGTACAGTGAACTTAATATCTAAAAAAAAAAAAAACAAATCAAAACACGCTCAAGAGCATCCGAGAACCGGTCCCCGATCAACACGGAATCAATCACCGAGTTGAAAACCGAGGGCGAAAAGAGGAATAATAATAATCTGGAGAGACGAAGAAGGCCCACGCGAACTCACCTGCGGACCACCACCCACGATCCCCTCCCACCTCCTCGCCGATTCGGAGCGGCTCCGCGAAGAATCCACATCCAAGGGTAGCGCATTCGACGCAGAAGCCACGTGGCGCAGCTCCGAGCTCCGATTCCCTACCTCGCGAGCATAATTTGACTGCGAACGACGCAGAAACCCTAGAGAGAGAGAGGGCTTTCGATTCCTTCGGATGAGAGAGAGTGTGTGTGTGCGCGCGAGTAAGTAAGAGAGAGAGAAAGAAAAAGAGTGAGAGAAGAATTTTTATCTTGTTGTCCTTGGAAGAAGGTGTGTTTGTTTTTGTATATTAAAAATTAAAAAAACCCGTAGCGAGTCATGTCTATGTAGGATCCATATGCATAGGAATTGTAGATGTAGAGAGAGTGTGTTAGGAGAGAGAAAGACCAAAGCCAATGAAGAACCACCACGTGGCGAGAATGTACGGTTCTTATCGCTAACAATTTATAATGGGCTTTGTGGACGGCGAGGAAACCCTAGACGGAAGGGTGAAAAAAAAAAGAAGCGGGTACAGAACTCGCGCGTATACTTTACACTCTTCCTTTTTCAGCGTTTTTCATTTATTAATTTGTGCCTGTCGTGTCATCCAAGGTTAAAGGTGCTGCTCATGCCCTTTGCACATTAAACGCGTCTCATTGGTGCGTGTTTTCCACGATTCCCATGGGAGAGTGGATTTAGGTGCGAACTGAGACGTTATTTGAAACCCTAAGTTTTTTTTTTATTTGTTTTCTTTTTCATTTTAATAAATGACGAAGCGTTTTAAGTTTTTAACCCTAAACATTTTGCAGCACACACCATCTCCAACCTGTGTCCCAAATCAAACCAGTAGTGGTGTTGGTAGATGTAACGTTAGACTTTGGCTTTTTTATTTATTAGTAAAAGAATGACATTATAAACTTACGTATTCAAATTATGAAGAAATTTGAATTTTTTGGCATTTACTAAATAGAATTTATATGGGTGCACGATATTGCCCATAAATCATAAATACAGAGTGACACGTTTCAAACTCATTTATAAAAATAACTATGGCATGAGATTTTTTTTAATGAAATAAGATGATCTGTGCATAGATAATAAATAAGTGAATAATTACAAAAGGAGAAATTAATTTTATACCAATTGAGTTAAAATAATTATAGTCTTTCACAAATTAATGAGTTACAGTCTTAAATAATATTTATAGGTAATGGAACATATACACCTCTTTCTTTTTTTATAGAAATGGAACATACACCTAGAAACCCAAAAGCAAGGATTTTTTTTTAATGATGAGAAATTATAGGATGTGTTTTAATAATAAAAAATGGCCACAATTAATATGAATTTGGATTGTATCAATGATTTATCGTAAAGTTGTAAGAAACATCCTTTAAAATGAATTAGATTGAACGTAAATATTTTGCCTTTATGGAACAAGAATAGTTAATTAGCTAGCCAAGATGCGGGTAAGCTAATTTTAATATCAGTCACTGAGGTTTTAGGAAAACTAAACAAGTATTCATCCGAGTAAAAGTATGTTTGACAAATATTTTAGTTAATTTTTAATTTTTTTATTAGTTTAAAAGTTAATTTGACTTTTTTTTTTATTTTTTAATTAAATTTTCAACTAATTTTATTAAATATAATCTTAAATCACACAGACTGAAATTCCCGTACTTTTGGTTTTAGTTTAGTTTTGATTTTTTAAATGACATGTATGTAGGAGAGTTAAAAATGATGGAAACTATCAATCTCAAAATAAAAGTAACGTTTCCGAATTTCGGGCAATTCCATCTATATACGTCTCACTTTATTTCGAGGTTTACTTATATATATATATATAATATTTCGAGGTTTCATTAATATAGGCTGAATAGAAAGAACAATATTTCCTATAGAAACGCCTAGAACGAAGCCTAGATTACCATTATTAAGTAAGCTCCTATTTCATGCAATAGGGAAAAGGTATTTTCCACTTATATACGTGGACTTTACTTCATCCGAAAGTTTTCTTGCTATGATCACTGTTTTGCAAGGAGACAAGGGAATAAATTCACGTTAAATTATAGCGAAATTAAAGCTTATTATCTCCGTGACATTGGCACCCGATAGGTATATCATATAATTAATTGTCATGTATAAATAGCTATACGTGTACAAATAAATGAGTCCTCGCAGATTACCTTAAATAACTTTATCTTCAAAATGACCACTAAAAAATTAACACACCCAGCAGTAAAAACAGTTTTCTTTTTTTTTCTTCTGAAAAGAGAGAAATTACATCTGATTGATCTCACTAATAAAAACTTGTTCCAGTTGGATACTTAGTGATTTTATTAGAAGAAACTCCTTGAGGAAAAATCTCTTCTATTTTGGCGGGAAAAAAAACTAGAGTGTATCTTGCATTTTCAATCTTTAATATGTGTGTAGGGTTCAGTGTACACAATAGCGACAGGGATAAATGTGTATAATTAATTGTATTTGAGTTTAAAATGACAGAATTGGTTTATATATATATATATATATATATATTTGGTAGGGATAGCATGACCTTCTAATATTGGGGGTAGAGGGCCCTATGTGCCACCATGCATGTATATATGTGTATATATACCAATAAATAAATAATGTTAAGTATGGGGAAGTGTCTGCATGACCCATGTGATCATATGAAATGAAACCAATGAAATTAAAGGAAGCTGTACAAAAAATCACACTTGTCCAAAACCCTCCACCCACCCCACGTACCATCATCTTATTTTACCCAAATAAAACGATCCATATATCCATGTAACCCAAAAGTTCCATTTATTTTTTTCCTGGATGAAATTTATATTTATTCAGTGAAAATGTGGAATCTAATGCTTTTTCTCGACCAACTTTAATCTGTACGCCTTTGCATCGGATGATTCTCATTTAAACATCCCAATCATATATATATGGCCCAAATTAATCAATGCAAGCTAGTTTAACTATATCTCACTAACCTATGGAAAAAGTTGTTCTTCGTGGAATATTATTATCGTTCTTAGAACTGTGACATTGATTATAATTAGTATGTAACTACTAATTTTTGTTGTTGCTGCTGGATAAGTACTGATCTATATATTATTCTCATAAGCGTCTATCTATATATAACTCATGGATCCACATATTCCTAGCTATCTAAGACACTTACTATTATCTAATCGCTTCTCAAAAAAAACTTACTGTGTCATCTAATCCGCATATTACATGCTAATTAAGAAAGGCACATCTAGATCTAATATTCACTTAATTACTTGCATGTGTACATGCATGTTAATTAATTTATCATCTATTATATAATTTAAGAAGAACCTCTAGTTTGATCAACACTTATATATATTTCATTCATCAAACAATAATTTGCTGCTAGTTAGATCTTGGACGGAATTTCTGATGAAACAGTCTTTATTATTATTTATATATATATATATATATATATATATATAGCTGAAGAGATGTTTGATAGGATGGCTGCTTTTGTATCAGTTCGCAGTGCATATACATGCAGATATAGAGAGAGCATTGTTATTTGCAAATCCAATTAATAAAGATTTTATATTATAAAAACATAAATAAATCGATAGGTAATATCATTTTACTTAGCTATTTTTTAGATTTTTAAAAATATAGGTTTAGGTTTAACTCTAACTCTAAAAATTAGCTTATGAGGTAAGGATTATCTCTTATATTATATATTTTATTTTGACTTTATTTTTAATTTATCTGGAACTTGATCGAGTTTTTTTCAATATTATTAAAAAAATTATGAGTTCTTGATTAATTATTCTGCAGTAAAACATGTGTGTTTTGAGTCTGTAAGTTTAACTTTACCACGTATACATATACCAATACTATTTTAAATCTGTCGATTTATAATTTAGATTATTATTAACTCGTCTATTTTCTTTTTTCCTTTTAACAGGTTGGTTATAACTCTTCCACCTAATTGAAGATTTCACTTCATTTTATGAGTTATCTATATCCCCGTGTTAATTCGTAGCAGTTGTTTCTGATCTAATGGTTCGGTTCAGTTGATCTGCTTCCGTAAGAGATCAAATTCAAGATGTGATCTCTACTTTATCTAATTATGTCCCTTGTTAAATTTTATTCCTAAACTACTAGTATACTACTGGATATATATCGTACAATTTATTCCGAAGAAATACTAACTTGACACCCTCACTATGTCAAACTTCTATAATTCTATAAATATATAAACGTACAGAAAGGTCTGCAGCGGGGATTTACTCGCCACCAACTTCAAATTAAGCTGAAGCCTTGTAATTAACCTTTATTAATTCAACCTAAAAAAACTCGTAATATCTTCTTACTTATATATTTAGGTTAAAATTAGTGATTTCAAGATGGAAGCTTGAATAATTAATTTAAAGACCGGTTTTGGCGAAGAAAGGGAAGTTAATTAGAAAGGGGTTATAACCCATACTGAAGACGATATATATATATAAATGCTGAATTAAATTAAGCTGTGGCAAAAAAAATAAAAAATAGCAATGGTTGAATCGGCTTTTTTTCAATTTTGCATTATCTGTCACGTCATTTTCATGTCTCTAATAATTCAGAAGCCTCTTATCTGATGAATTGCCAGTTTGTACCAGAGCTGAAGGGTACCTGCGCTGTTTGACAACATAGACTCGTAATACGACACTTGGTTTTTATTGTGATACCCATAGCAATTCGCGATGTTTGTAAGTTGGTGGCCAAACTTTTCCCAATAATTAAGATCTACACAATATTATTTCAACTTCAAGTAATTGGTTTCTTCAAATAATAACTAAATTAATCAAATGGGCTAATTAATTTGGCACTTTTTGTAGAACAATGTAATAATTTGTCCTTGGTTATATGTCAGTTGGATTGGTATGGTACTGACTATAGGTAGCAGGGGGAGGATTGAAAATGAAACAGTGATGAAAAGGGGTAAAAAAATCTAAATGAATGGCTAGCATGCATTAGCAACAAAAAAAATGGTGATGAGTCATGACAGCAAAAACTGGCATGAGTGTGTTCAGGTCAGGATGGGGGTGTTGGTGGGCAAGGCTCGATCGAAAGGACACCACTAGTTGTATATTGTGTATTATATATATTTGCAAAAGCTCACGCCAATGCCGACTCAATGCGCAATTTAAGGCTTTTGCAAGGGTTGCTGGTGTCCTAAACCACTTAAATGGATATATTCATGCGTTCATTAGTACCATAATCATTATTATAAGAGTATCATTTTTATAATATATTACAAGAGTATTATAATTAGTAAGTTTTCGTATATCATGTGATATTTAACTAATAACAATATTTGACGCGATAGTTTGTTTATTTGTGAGAGAATGATCTTTTTAATGAAAAAATTATGTGTTTGATTTTTTTTATGTATGATTTTCTTTGGCTAGCAGTTGTATTGTAAGAAAGATTAATTTCTAACTCATTGAATTAAGAAATTAAGAACACCCATAATCTCTTATATATGACCCCAAAAATATTATGTTACATTTTAAAAATATAAATATTAAATGCGTATTGTTTAAAACATTTTTGTTATTCTTATAAAATAATGTACTTTTAAAAATATATTTTTTAATAATAATAAACTAAATTAATTTATAAAAACAGTTTTTTTTTTAAATTACAAGTACATAACTTTTATGTCTATCAATTTAATATATAGGGTGAATTTGTTTAAATTTTTAAAAAATATAAGAAAATTAAAAATATATTTTTTTTAAGAAACAGTTTGGTTTACTTTTTAGAAAAAATAGTATTAAGTAAAAGTAATTTAAAAAAATACAAAAAAACATAAAACTGTTTATTTTATTTTTAAAAAATAAAAAACAAATTTAAAAAAACTGACCCATAATAAGTTAAATTTTAATATTCTAATGTATCACATCAAGCGATTATCGATGTAACAAATGAGAGGGAAAACTTTGTTAAGTTCATCTAAGTTGAAGTGGCTATATATGTCATTGATATTAAGAGAAATTGTATTTTTATATTTTTGTTATAATTTTTATAATAAAAAAATTGATGGAGAAAAGAAAGTGAAATGTAGAATTACATATATATATATATATATATATATATATATATATATATATATATATATATATATATATATATATATATATATATATGATTAGTATAAGATTCTTAGATACTAATAGTTGATATGACGCATATGGTTTTGCCATAAATAATTGATAGTATATTTTTTTCAAACCATTTTCTTGCCAAAATAAGTTGTCAATTACTGTTGATTGTATATCAAAATATAGACATTCACAACACAACGATGAAGATGGGGTGGTAGTCACGATGGCGTCCATGTATGATGGATGGAGTACCTTCTAGCATTCATAATCAATGGGTGTAACAAATTGACGTTCTAGTGTGTGTGTGTGTGTTTTTTTTAAGAGAACGTTCGGGTGTTCTTAAAATCTGAAACAACTAATTTTTTTAATTAGAAATATACTAGTATGTGGCTAACTTCAAAATGCAAAAAATGGCTAAAAGCCTCAAACGTTTCAACAATGGCTGATTAATTTATAGCAGAGGCCGTTAGTAGATGGAGTATGGGTTTGCATTGATACAATTAATGAGGAGCTCTAGGAACACTATCTGACATTTTCTTTGTGATTGATTTTGAAAACTATTAATTTTGATAAGTTTTATTTCTTAATTAATGTTTTTTTTTTCTGATTTCTATTAAATAAAAATAAAAACTATCAAAATAAATAATTTTTAATAAATTTTAACTGATTATAAATAAAATATCCAAAAGAAAGTGTGGGTAGTACTCTCATAATTAATTATTAATGAAAAGGTGGTAAGTGGTAAGTGGTGAATACCGACGAAAATGTTAAAGGAACATTATCCTTTACCGTGACGCTGGTTTGATCGGTTTGAAAGGTTAATTGTCTGGGCATTTAATGTACGAATAATTCCGAAAGGTCAAACATGGGTATGACAGGATCTCATGTCTTTGGAGCATGAGTCACAAATCTATCCACTGTTCATGTTTAAAGAAAATAATATTACTGTATTTTAAAAGTGAGTAAAGAAAAACGCCTTAAAAAAAGTGAGTAAAAAAACTTTCAACTTTAATGTAATTAAAGAAAATGTAAGAATCATCAGCTGAGGATTATTAATGGATCGGACAATCAGTTTTACACTAATCGGTATTAAATGAAATGTTCATAATTAGTTGAAACTGTTCTAAAGAGGTCTGTGTTTGTGTTTTTGGGATGCTTCATTGTGTCACTCGATATGGCGACCCATGCATTCTTTTATAATGGTAATTGGTTGGCTAATCGATCGGGCATTGCAAAATTAATATTTTTAGTTAATTAATACATTAAAAAAAACTTAATTCCACTCTTGTCCTCTTACTATCACTATTTAGTGAACTTGGTTTCCTAGAAGAAGAAAAAAATCATAAATTTAATTTCAATTATTACAATTTACAATTTTATTGTCACATTAGTACATTCATGTTAATGAAATAGAAAATGTTTGACAAACATTTCAAATCTTATTCAACACCTAAACAAAGAAAAAAAATATAAATATGATGGAATTTATGATATAATAAAAAAAATAAAAGATATCAAAAAAATATCTAAAATAAAAAATCATTGTGTATCACTACTAAATGAAATACTCAACTACACATTACATCCAACCTACTTCTACCCTCACACCCGCCTATATACATCCGCAAGCACAAATGAGAGATACTCTAGCCGCATACTAGAAAGCCATATATGAATTTCTACTTCTTGTTTCATATGTATCACATAAATTTACATTCTTATTCTTAGAATAATTATTAAAAAAATCACAATATATTTTATTAAAATTATTTTTTACTTTAATTAAATATAATGGTTAGTAAGAAAATATTTTTAATATATTTTACTTATCTCAAAACATAAATAATAGACACTTTAGCATAAAAGGCAGACAAAATATTATATGTTATTGATATTTTATTAAAAAAATAAATATGAATATAAATATCCCTACATAGTTTCCACCTGTATATTTATCAGTTAATAAGCCTTTTTATATTGGACAAAAATGTTTCAAACGAAATAACTATGTCTATTAAGGCATCTAGACAAGTTCCCTATCCCAATAATCTATCTGGAAAATACGAGTTCGATGCTCCATATTAGTCTAGCATAACTCATCGGCATTTTTTACCCACAACCATTAAAAGGATCACGAAAGCTATCGATAATCACTTAACACTTTGATGACTGACAAGTATGAGTGACAGTGACATAGCATCCAACTTAATCAGTATATCTTTGGGAGGATGATAAGTGAGCATGTACAATAGAATTTACTTTTTTCTTCTTTTGATTGGTTATAAACTTATAATAGAAGATTTTGGATTTAGTCACTCGTAAGTTTTTGTTGTTGCTGAAACACTCATGGGTTTTTTTAATTAATTAAAATATTAAAGGGTTCACAGTATCTTAATAAAATAAAATCACTAGTTAATTAAACACAACTGATGATTTGTCTTAATTTAATTTTTCCCTCCCTATGTATAAAGAGTACTGCTATTGAGTATTTTTTTTTCTTTCACGAAGCATACGAATGGATATGCGGAAGGTTAACCTTTCTTTAAAGGATAATACTATTTAGTACGAAGTTGATTTTGTAAAAACAGTAAGAATGCATTTTTTTATTTATAATAAAGTCCACTTTATATTTTTTTAAAAATAATTTAATATTTTATTATTTTTAAAAAGGTTAACCGTCCACATATTTGTTCCAATTTATCATCTTTTTCACCTCCCGTTCTTCTCAACAAGCCCCCTCATGATTTGCACAATAAGCTTTGGCGGATGCCATAGGCATTCGTCATCTTCGTTGTAATTATTATTTTTTGTTTTATTTTACTTTCTGATATATATAAAAAAAATGTATTAAAAGAGTTTAATTATGTTGATTGTGTAAAATATTTGAGTTATTTAAATTATTTTGTATTTATTTTTATGAATAAAAAAATATTCATTCATATCTGAAATAAAAGTTGGAAAGCCTTGTCGTCCCATTCTCCTACTCTCTTTTCTCACTCTCACTTACATACAAAATTTGACAGTTAATAAACTTTTCTTCCACCATGACATTGAGATTGATCAGTTGCCAACTTGCTATTAGACACGTTAAAAAGTTTCGTTGAGACGTTGACCATTTTTATGTGCTTAGGCGCCATTGGAACTTGGAACGTCAAAAGGAAGAAGTGAAGAGCACGCTATGTGTATAATAAACTTTCAAAAGCTGTGTTTGGTTATAACTCATAAGGCCTTGAGCTATCTGACAACAACCAAAGTAATTTATTTAGTTAAACAAGAACGTGAAAAAATATTTTGACTGTTGGATAGAAAAATTGAAAATCTAATTAAAAGTTGAAAAAGTTAGTTGATAGTTGAAAGTTAAAAAATTAATTTATTAAATTATAAATATTTAATAAAATTAATTGTTAAAGTAATAAATAGATAAATATATTAAAGATAAAAATAAAAAAATATAAAAAATTAGAAATTAACTTTTATAAATACCACTTCATAACGTTTTACAAACCATCAGAGATTTCTAAGAATATCTTTTAATGGATTTTTTAAGCTCAAACAACCTTATTCATCATATCTATTACTATTTTTGCTCAAAAAGTTTTTTATGCTATAAGTTGAATTTTAGAATAAGAACTTTTAAGAACTTATCTTTCTTAAAAGAAATATTATTTTTAATGTCTCATTTTCTAATTAATTTTAACTTTGACGTGAAATTTACAAAAAGTTATCAGAATTCAAATTGGGGTTTATTATTATAACAAAAGATGAGCAAAGTTCTTTCACCCCGTGACATTACAAGACTAACAAAGAGTAATCTAAGAATCTAAAATGTATTTTTTTTTCATTAAAGATATTTTAAGAAACTAGCTAAAATATTTTATTGAACATTACTTTTATTTATAAATCTTTAAGTGTGGTAAACTCAATATCGTCTTCGATAAGAAAAAAATTATATGACAAAAAATAATATATTTTTATTAAAAATGTTTTTATCACAATTTCGTTTTTCCTTAAATTACTGCAAAGTAATCTGTCAAAATATTTTTATCACAAATTAATTATTCTCATGTCAATGAGAAAAGCAACGATTGACGCAAACCTGAATTAAAAAAAATATGCTTGGATAAAAAGTTTATTAGGTACTTGTAAAACATTTTTTTAAAAGATTAAATGTATTCATATTTATCATAAATTAAAATGAATTTATCTATTTAATGTTTAAAGAATTTAGGTAAAAGAAATTTTGTTGAAAAATACATAAAATAATTGCATAAAATAATTTTAGCTTATATGATATGCTTTATTTATTTTATTTTCCTCTTTTTATAATTATTTGTTGAAAAATTAATTCAATTTTTTTTTTAAATTCATAAATAAAATAAAAATACCCAGAATGGCACAAAGTCTATGAAGGATAAGAGTAAAGAACCCTTCCCAGTTCCTACTCATGACTATAAAAAATTGAGCCCAATACCTAATCCTTTCCCCTCGATGTGTGGTTTTGCAGCGTCTTCCATCTCTACCAACTTAAGCACTAAACCCAGCCACTTCTCTCCCTCCAGATCACCCACATCAAGTCTCTCAGTAATTCTTTATCTTTAGTCTGAGAGTGTTCTTAGACAATTTTCTTCAACAAAAACAATTTAAGAGATTTTTTAATGTCTTATCTCTTTCGATATATCATTTTTATTATTATTTTTAAAATGAATTTTAATATTTTTTTAAAAAAAGAGTTACTAATAATTAGAAATTATCTTATATCATAATATAAATTATTCATGATAAATATAAGATATAATTATCATGCTTAAAAATGTTAATTTATTATGAATTTTAATTATGATAAAATTTATAAATTTGAAAGTATTTATTTATAATAAATTTAAGTTATATAAAATAAACAAATATCATATATATTCTACAAACTAAAATACTAGTTAATTAATTTAATTCAGGATATATATTTTTATTATCAATTATTTATATCTAAACAATTCAATCTTAACTTCAACACATCAAACACTTATATTTAATCACTTGAATTTTATATTGTCAATTTTTTTTATTCATGGGATTTACAACACTCATACATTCTATCTAACCAATTTAGTTAAACCTCCTTGATTTTTTATATTATCAGAATATTTAAACCATGATTGAATATTTTATAATTCAATAATTATTATAATTATGTATTCTATGAATTAAAAAATAAAATAATTTAAAAAGATACTTTGACAAAAAAGTATCGAAATGATATTATCACATGATATCTGTCTATTTTTTTTAGACAAATTTGCCTACTTGATTTTTTTTCTATCTTTTATAATTAATTTAATTTAGAATATGTAATTGTAACATCAATTAAAATGTTTAAATCATGATTAATTATCATAATTAAATATTTCATAATTAAATAATAACCTTCCTTAGCCTTTAAAAAATCATTTTTATTGCTATAATTATGTATTTTATGAATTAAAAAGTAAAGTAAAATAATTTAGAGACATTTTGATTGAAAAAAATCACAACATCTACCTACTTTAACAAAACTCTCTTTTATCTTTAATAATAATATAATAATATTTATATTTATTTTATTTTATTGACATAACTTATTTTATTAATATGTAAAAATATGCTATGAAAAGTAAAAATAAATTAAATTTATTTATTCGATGGAATTAGAATAGACTAATTGATAATTAATTATCGTTGAATAAAATGTTTTGTTTTTTTCTATAAAAAAATCAAATTTAATTTTGGTATTGAAAAATTTAATCCTATTTTCTAGTATCTAATTTAGAAATACTTCAGTTTTGATTTTTAAAATGGTTATAGCAATTAATATATAACTAGTTATAAATAGTAAGAAAATATACTTTTTGGAGATAAAAATTAAAATATTTTCAAATTAAAGTAACGATAATTTTTTTTGGTAAGCGATAATTTGTTCGTTAGAGAACTAAAATAAAATTCGAAATTTGTTGGAGAGATAAAACATATCTTTCCCATAATTGTCTTGATAAATTGGCAGAGTGGCTTACTCCTCTGTTGGACTTGGACTCAATTAGCGCCAAAATGTATCTCCGTCACTACTCCGAAAGTACCGTTACCTTTTTCCTTATCCAACGGACACAGGTCACTTCAATCTCCCCCAGAAAATCACAACCGTGAAACCAAACCTTCCAACTTATTCAATTCAATTTTCAAAATCGACTGCCACACCACACCAGAGTTTTCCTCAACGCACCCTTTCTCCGGCGACACCGAACCACAATAATTTCGCTTATTTTTTTCTTTTCATCAAATGCCGAAACTCTCCCTCTCTTAAATGCCCTTGATTCCTTTCAATTCATAACGCACGAGAATTTATGGCGCCACTCTGAGGCTGACGCCACCCCGTTTCGTTACAACAGACTTCGCCGAAGCCTTTTCCGCGCGTTTCGGGAACGCCACTCCAAACGGCGAGTTGTTGAGAGCAGTAACATTGCAATTCAAATCGCTGTTTTACGAGATCGGTTTCTCATCACTGCCGAAAGATGGAACAGAGCGAAACGGCGTCGGATTTAGCTCCGAGGAAATTGGTTCGCCAATTGAATTTCGCCGCCGTTTACGGAGATCCGTCGCACCTGAAACTGCCTCCACCGTCACCGTCACCGTCACCGCCACCGCCGTCGCATTCTCCGTTGCGATTGCAATTGGATTTGCTGCCGCCGGGGCAACGGCCGTGGTTATGTTCAGAGCCGCAGGAACAACAGGCGTGGTTATATTCACCGCGGCTGAAGCTAGTTTCGCCGGTTCGACGAATTCCGCACCCCGTGAAGAAGCTTCCGGTGAAGGTGTTGCAAGTGGCGTAAGTACTCTTAAAGCTCAAACGAAATTAAAAAGAAAAGAAAACGGTAGTGTTTTTGGTTTGCCCTGTCTGAATGATAAGGAATACTCGGATCGCGCTCAAGTGTATCACTGTGCGTTTAGAATGTTGAATTTTAGTGCGATTAAGATTGTGTAAGAGTGTAGGAAAAGAAGACAGTTGCTAGAAGTTAGCTTCTATTTGAAGACCTGGGTTCTTGGCTGAAATAATTTGGTAAGATGCCCCAAAAAGAATGGTTCTTGGAAAATTTAGGTTTAATTACTCATTTTGATCCCTATTTCTGAATAGGCTTTATGTTTTAGTCCTTACAATTAGAAACTACTCATATTTTAGTCCTTGGCGTCCAAAATTATAGAGACTGAGAGATTAAAAAGTGTATGGGTAAAAACTGAAACGAGTTAAAAAAAATGTATGTGTGGTGGCTAAAACTGTACTTTCTAGTTGTAGGGATTAAAATGTAAAGATTATAATTAAACCAAAATTTATAAGGGTGAGATGGTTACATAAGTACTGAAGTAGAGTGTTTTTTGGTGGAAAAAAAGAAGTGACAATCATTTCTGTAGGGGGTGGGAGGCTGGAATTGCTTCTAACTTGCTATTGATAAATCATTTCAGTAATTCAGTAATCATAAATGTTTGTTTACTTGATTTTGTTTTCTGACGTTTAAAAAAAAAAAAAAGAGGTTGGTTTGCTTGTGTCCGCATGCAATGTGGGGCTCACTGTTATCATTTTGGGGCTGGTTGTAATCATCTTAATTATGGGTAAAAAAAAAGGAAATAGTATGTATATATTTTGGGAAAACAAGTAGTATCATTACTGCTAAGCTTGGAAACTACTCAAAAGAGCTAAATTTTTTGTTAAGGAAAAAAAAAACTTTAAATATTTCACCAGCCCATATAAAGGGATTGGAGATACTGTTACATCTCTTTACTCACTATTAAAATTTGCCTCACAGTAAGAACTTTTGTACTAATTTGAATTTGTTGTTTGAGGATTTATTTGTTTTCTTTCAGAAAGCCGAAGTCTCCTAGATCACAACCTCAATGTAATGTGGAATTGAAGGACACCACTCCAAAGAAACAGAAACAGTGTAACTGCAAAAATTCTAGATGCCTCAAGTTGTAAGTACTTTAGCTTCTCTATATGAAAAGTTTTATCAAGAATACTTTATCACATAACCATGCTATATCTAAACATCCTGCATGTTTTCTTCCTGCTCTCTGTCTCTCTAATTGGCAAAACCTAATTTCGCAAATGCTAGGTACTGTGAGTGTTTTGCAGCTGGGATCTATTGTGATGGCTGCAACTGTGTAAATTGCCATAATAATGTGGATAATGAGGCTGCCAGACAGGAGGCAGTTGGAATAACATTGGAACGCAATCCAAATGCTTTCAGACCAAAAATTGCTAGCAGTCCGCTAGAAAGAAGAGATTCCAAGGTTTGTAATTCAATTTCAACTCCCTCAAACAGGTGTTATTGCTTTTTGGCATGATGCTTTTAAGTCAAGTTTTTTGTGATGATACTTACTGTTCTGGGTTTATCTGATATTTTAGTTAACTTGTGGTGCATTTAAATATCTTGTTTGAACACAGGAATGTGAAATTCAAGTAATAGGAAAGCACAATAAAGGATGTCACTGCAAGAAATCAGGTTGCCTTAAGAAGTATTGTGAGTGCTTCCAAGCCAATATCCTCTGCTCTGAAAATTGTAAATGCATGGACTGCAAGAATTTTGAAGGAAGTGATGAAAGAAGAGCAATTTTTCACAAAGATTATAATCTAGTTCACATCAAACAGGCAGCTAATGCTACCATTAGTCGAGTTGCTGGATCATCTGGCTATGGAACCCATTTAACACCCAAGAAGAGAAAAATTCATGAAATGTTTCCTGGAAAGTCAGCCATGGATCAAACTGATAACATTACTGCTCAATACCAACAGGTGATTTCTTCTTTGCATTCTTGACAGGATTTACTTGGATTTATATAAATAATAATTTACCTATTCTTTATGTGGTAGGTTCATTATCATTGGATTGGAAAATGAAAATATGTGAATCCAACAAAGCAATAACTTTGTCTTGTAATTATCGCATCACATAAATCAACATTTCAATCCTAGTTTTATCCCTTGGAACACTTTATTTCCATATTATTTTCCTGTTGGTTTAGTAATCATTTTTCTCCATCCCCAGATATCAAAACTTTATATAATGCTTTTTACATTATTTTGAATTTTAATCAGGAAATTGATCCTATGGCTTCATCGCCTTCATTTCTGTCAGATTCGTTTGTTTCTGACCCTTCCAACACAAGAATTTCAGCGTCTTCAAGATCTACATACCGGTATATAAATTTTTTAATCATTATTTGAGAAATCTATCAAACATTTTAAATATAAATTTAAAAAATGTACAACTAACAATTTATTCATGCTGAAGGTCCGTATTGGCAGATTTCTTCCAGCCACAAAATGTGAAGAATCTCTGTTCACTTTTTGTTGTTCTCTCACAAGTAGCTGCTAAGACAAATGCAGGTTTTGAGCAACTCATGGATGTGTACTATATTTATCTTGTTTAAAATAATTTGATTTATCTAATGTCTGGTGAATAATTTTGAATATTTTTGTTTGCAAATATTCCAAATTTCATGCTGGTAGGACATTTATTTAATGTTAACATCAGTTTTATTTTATTTTCCCACCTATTTTGTCCTCTTTTTATCATTTTGAAGATATTTACATATGTACTTGTAATTAAGGGATAAATTATGGGGTAGCGGTGTTATATTTCAGGATATATTTTTCTCAGGGAAGTACTAAGGAATTGGGAAAGTATTATGGTACTTTGGCAAGAGTTAACTAATGCATATCCAAAGTTAAGATTTTAAAGTATGTTTGATAAAACTTACTATTGAGTATTGAATATTTGGTTCTGTAAGCGTTGAATTTGTAATGTTTGAAGGGAAATTATAGACATATAATAAAATTAATGAGGCAATTTTTTATGAAGCTAGTGTCATTTAACAATAATTTAAGTAAGGGGTTCTGGTTAAAACCTTTAGAGACCTTCCACACACTGAATACTTTCAGTCATTTTTCACTTTTTTAATTGGTTAGGTATCCATAATCACTACTAAAATATGCCTGAAGTCTTTCATTTTCAGCCATAAATGTAATTTGGCCACAAGTGCATTATGCAGTGGCATATCTTTGGAAACATAGGTTTGAGAGTCAATGTTATATGCACTGTTCAAATACCTGTCAATATTTTTGTCTTTCTATGCTCTGCTTTCTAGCTTTCCCTATTTCCATATTTTCTCAACGTATTTTATCTGAACACAAGGCATTTTGATTGTTTTCCAACTTTCCAGAAATGATAGGCAAAGTAGACCAGCAAACAAAAACTGGGAACTTTGAAGCTTCTGTTGCTTCATCATCTAAATCACTGCAAGAAACTAGAGATGTCCACCAGCTTGTTTGTGATGATCACGTGAATAAAGATGAAGCAGATGCAGTTGATATTGCTAATTATAATAGGCCATTGTCACCAGAAACACTGGCATTGATGTGTGATGAACAGGATGATATGATTTTTGGAAATAGTTCTGCAAATGGAGTTGCATGCAACAGCACTTTGCAAAACATGATTCAAAAGTCATCTAATTCTGATGGATGCACTGATGTTTGCAGAGAGCAGGAAAGGCTTATATTGACCAAGTTCTTGGACGTTCTTCGCGGACTCGTTACTCACGGTAGCATCAAAGGTTAGGCTTTAGTGTTATTGTGTTATGGTGTTGAAGTCTTCACACTAACAACTTTGTTTGGGAAAAATTAATCGGGATATTCCTGTCTTAAGATTGTAATATTCTATTAATAGTCATTGTGGAAAGTCCCATTCAACATGGCTAACAAATATTTACCCTATGTGGTGTGACTGAAATACTAATTCAGCTGACCATGTAGTGTACCCATACCTACCTTCTTTATGATGCATCTGTACTTTGTAGTGATTTGTCTTGGGCCAATTTTATGTTAGCTGTTAGATGGTATTAACTTCTTTATGGTGTATCTTAGATGTACTTTGTAGTGATTTGTCTTAGGCCAATTCATGCTGAGAAAAGAAAGGAAGGACCAATTCCTCAGTTCATCTTTAGGTATTTGTTTTTATTGAATGCAAGAATATAGTGAAAGAATTAGTGACCTAAAAATAGCATTGGTAGTTTGTTTAAATATCGGTAACATTTGCAATTGAAAGAATAATAATCAGAACTGTTTGATCCTTTCACTCCTTGAGCTTCTATGAAGTTTTATTAAGAATCTAACTAATGCTAATTAACTAATGTTAGTTATCTTTAACGTTGTAGAAACAATGTGCTCTTCATCGACCAAGAAAGGGGAGAGAAGCAAGAAAGAGCCTGCAGACAATGCCAATATTGGTGCTGAAACTAACGTTGGGAGAGAGAAGGGAATTCATAACAACTCCTTTGGCAATTACCTCATCCCATCTGTTACTAAAATATCCCAGACAAATTATGCCGTAACTAATGGACATGGTAATAATGATCTTTCGTTGACCTGATTGATAATGAAAAATGTTGCTGTTGACAGTGTGCAGCCAGTAATTTCTGGCACTGATGTGCATGGTTATATATGATACATACAAGCCCTGTTCTCTGCTGTTAAATTAGAGCTTGTCTAGTCTAGAATTATAGGATATAACTGGAGCCTCTTTGCTGCAGTGACATCTCAACAGAATTAAGTATTGGCCTGGACACGGGTCAATTTTGATTTTACTATATAAACAGAAGTATTTTCTGTTCATAGGTAAATGACATAAGTTGTATCATTTCACATGAGTTAATATACACCAGAAAATTCTATTGAATGTTACCGTGTAAAATGTAAATATACTTGTGAAATCCATTTCTGGTATCTGAAAAACACATCGTCTATCATATTTGCTTCAAAAGAAAATAAAGATGTTTTAATAGAAGAATAATGAATATAGGAATTGGAGTAAGAGAGCTACTATTATGATACCAATAGATATTTAAGGGTTCCGAAAAGGAACTGCAGTGATCTTGAATAGGGATCCTACAGCGATAGATAGAATCCCCATAAAAATAGTTTTATTACTTTTTTTTGGCAAATGGTTGAATGAGTTTGGGTACACTGTTGAGGATCCTCTATTAACTTGCAATATGATCAAAGTAGTGTAAATAAGTGATTCTCATCTCATGAGCTAATTTTTAAGATTGAATTAGATAATTCTCACCTCATGTTGTCCGACCGATAATGGAAAGGAAAAATAGAAGGAAAAAAAAATGATGAGATCACGTTAAGCAGAGGAAAGGGATTGGTGGAGGATTGAAGATGTTGAAGGCCAATCGATTGGAGCCACTTGTTGCTATTGGATAAGTCGTTGATGAAGTTCTCAAAGTATTGGCAAGCCCCACAATTGTATCCGATTTTAGCCCTTGTCTCCCTGCATCGTTCATCCTCTTTTGAGATGATCAAATCAGAATGAAATAGAGTGAAACATGTTACACTATTTTTTATGGAAACATTGTAGCTGGAAATTGCCTCCAACGATGAAGAATGATGATCTGCAGAGGGGTTGTCAAGAAGAGAGTTGGGGGAGAAGTAATCTAGTGTAGAAGATGTAGAGTATGATTTATGAAAAGATTAATCTAATAATTTAGAGTTTTGATTCACCCTAACTTTCATCATTTTTTAATCTATCATTTATTATTATTATTATTTATAAATTAAATTTTATTATTTTTAAAAGAAATTATCATAATTTAAAATATAATTCATATATGTTCAAAAATATTTTTTCATTACAAATTTTAATTATAATATATATATATATATATATATATATATATATATATATATATATTCAAAAGTAATTATTTATTATAAATTTTAATTATATAAAGTAAATATTTGTCTAGACTAAAATACTAGTGTGTGTGTTTTTGAGTAACATGTAACATTTGTATTTGTTACTAAGGGTAGTGTGTATTTTAACACAAAAGGACAATGAAACACTTACATCTCTTAGGGAATGATAGCGTGAAACACATTTTTGTAATAACTTTATTTTTTAGTAGAAGTTAACGAAATTTTGATGAAAATTAAAAAAATTGAGTTTAACTTTATCAAATGCCATAAGATGGAGGGTAAATTTTTATCATATGAAGGAAAATATAAATCTTATATATTTCAGGAAAATAGTATAATTTATTTTTATTTTAATTATAATTAAATATGTTTTTAATCCTATAAAAGGATCCAGTTTTAGTTTTAGTCCTTTTAATTTTTGTTTATTTTTATCTATTTGAAATCTCTTTTTTTTTTTGTTCTTAACATTCACTTCAAGATACATCAATAACATTTATTTTAGAGATCTAATTTTTTTGTTGTATCGCATGTTAACATGTTCATAGAAATACTAGTATCACCTAATATGGTCACTTGATCTTCGTTAAATACATAAATTGTAACACTTTTTCTCGTTCAGCCTGCCCGGTGTCACAAAATGATTTAGAACAAAAACCGGGGTCGAAATGCATTAACGAGTGTCACATAACAGTGAAAGATAAAAATATTGACTTTAGCTTTTTGATGGATGAAAACATAACTTTTTATAACAACTAAAATTAAAACTCACTCATTTTATAGGTCAAAATCATATTTAAGTCTTTTAGTTATTGCAATTGATTATTTGTTGCACTGAAAATTTAGGAGAAAATGACGTCCACCTTCAAGACAGTATAACAATTGACATCGATGATAATTTATATGCATAATTTTCTTTGTATTTATGTAAAATTGTTGCGATAACCAAAGATAAATATAACAACAGTATATGCATAACGTGTTTGGTGTTTCAAGTATCAAATGTGATTTTTATGTTTTGGATATGATTTTAGAAACTAATAGTTACAACTTTTACATCCCAAACGCGATTCTTCCATATTCAACGAGTTTCCGAACTCAACGAGTTTCTTAATACGTACAAAATGTGTGTAGTAAATGGAACATTTAAGTACACCATAGATTATTTTTTCACGTGTTCGTCTTCAAAGAAAAAAAAGTTGAAATTGTAGTCTCAAATTGAGTTAATTTATTTGAGTTTACAAGTTCACATAGACTTTTGAAACTAACAATAGAAATTATAAACTTAAATTATGTATAGTAATTATTAGCCATAAGTTTCAAAATGACAGACACACAAACTCGTTCAATTATGAAAATACAACAAAATTAAAAAAATGGTATAAGTTTGAATCACATGTGATAATTAGTTTGGCTGGAAAGGTTTTACCTTAGGATAATGGTTAAAAAATTTAAAATATTTTTTTATTATGATTCATAAAATTATATTATTTATGATTTTTTATATTTTTCTATAATTTTCACAATGGAATATATTTAATTTTCTGTCATTATTTTAGTTTCCTATACTATAATATGCAATAGAATATGAAAAAAAAAACTCTAGAGAAATATAACTAATATTCTTTAGAATAAGAAAAATAATATTAAATTCAAATTCAAATAAATTATAGATGGAAAAAAGATTTAAAAAGAAAGATTTAAAATGTAAGATCTAAAAACATATCTCTCTCTAGCACCACTAGCAAGTATTTTATTTATTTTTCTTTTTGATTCTAGTTATCAACACGGAAAGAGTTGAAAAAGATTATAGATCTAATTAAGTCGAGGGAAGCGCTGACACGCGCAAACGAGAGTAGATGAACAATTAGTGCGAAACGGTGGAACCACGAAGAACAACGAAGCCGAATGAGTGATACTGTGCTTGTTGGTTGTTCTTTTATGACTAAAGATAGATTACAGTAAATTTGTGATAACTTTTCTAACACAAAAAATTGAAAAAGATAGATTTGTAAAGTTGCACAATTGACCTCAAAATTACACATGAACGAGTAATTAATATCCTCAGAAAATTATTGGAGAAAAAAATATTATTTATTTTGAATTTAACAACTTTATAGCTAAAATAAAATTTTAGACCTTTGTTTGAGTTAGGTTTCTTAAGTTAAAAATGTTTTCTTAGTTTGTCAAATAAAAATTCCATATATATCTTAGTTAAACAAAAAAATGTTTTTTCTTAAAACATCTCTACTTGATTAAATCGGTCAGTTGATCAATTTTTAACAATAACAATATCAATTTTGATTAATGTATGCAAAACGTTAATCTAATGTGATATATTTTTCTAGTTTGTCAAGTTTCACCAGGTTGAACAAGTTAGTAGAATAAATTAACAAAAAATCCATTTAATCTAACAAAAACATTTAATATTTTATCTTATAAAATAAATAATCAAATATGTTTAAAGTTAAATTTAAAATATGTTAAATTTTTTATTCTTAAAAGTTAATAAATATAATACTTATCTGTTTCAAATACTATATAGTAATGAAATAATCTAATATGATCATACAAAATAATAACAAATATTTTAAAAAAAAACACAAGTAAAAAAAATCTTTTTAATATGTTGTCGTTGTAAAAAAAGCCTT
The DNA here is from genome assembly GCF_000004515.6 of Glycine max. NCBI lineage: Eukaryota > Viridiplantae > Streptophyta > Magnoliopsida > Fabales > Fabaceae > Glycine > Glycine max. The sequence goes on along the minus strand of NC_038242.2, from coordinate 6,365,108 downwards.
CTAATTGATTAAAAACCATTAATACTTTTTTCAAGAAAAATTATTTGAATAAAATAATATTACTTATTAGAATAAATTATGCTTGGGATCCCTCAAAATACCCTAAAATTAGGTTTTAGTTCATATAAAAGTTTAATATATTTTAGTTCCTACATTTAGCAAAAGTAATGTAATTTGAGTCCTTCATTGAAGACTATAAACGTGTTTTTATTAAAATGTAGGGACTAAATAAAATTTTATAATAACTAAAATCAAATTATGAAATATTTTAAGAATCAAAAATATATTTTATCCTTCTTATTATAAATGAAATACAAAAGTTTTCATTAGTTTATTTAATGATTATATTTTATCCTTCTTATTATAAATGAAATGCAAAATATATTTTATATTTTACTTTCCGGTTACTATTTTTTAATGATTATAAATATTTTTGTTTTCGAAATTATAAAATGACGATATTTTTTATTTTTCCATATAAGTAACTAATATAGTATTTGCATAGTTCGAAAAATATATATATCTATTAAAAATAAAGAAACAAATCAATTGTTAACTATATTAAATAAGTTTAATTTAATTGATTGAGTTATATGAGTGAATTATTATAAATTCTTCATCCTTAAGTTCAATTATTACATATAAAAAAATTGCTAGCTACATTCACGGGTACATTTTGTAACATATATTATGAATACTTAATACAACTACAAATTTTATTCTAAAGTATTTAACACGTTTTTTTATATATAATAACAACATGTGCTTTCGTAAAAAAAAAAAAATTCTCTAATTTTATACTAACCCAAATACTCCAACATCATGGATTAAATAGAAAAGAGTCATGATGACATCACGACTACCCCAAATAATAAATAAAACACCAAAAGGATTCTCAACTATGACATGGATTCAAATGGCATAATATAATGCGGGCCAAACTTGAAATGTTAATCATTTGTTGCCACCACACGAGGAATCAAATTGTTCCAAAGACTCCAAAATGGATATTGAGGTTTGAATGTAAATGCGTCTGCTGTTCCTTTATCTGTGATAATATTAGAGTGTTTTTGAAACATATTTTTTTAGTATAATTTTTTTTATTTATGTGAAAAATAAAAAAGTTAGAATTAGTAGCATTACTTTGAAGAAAAAAATCACTCACACAAAAGATAATATGATTGATAAGAACTATATAACCATTTATCATCGTTATATGAAATTAAATATTAATTTAAATAAAAGACTTTATTTTTAATTCATTTAAAACTCTTCTATTAATTTGATTATGAAAATATTCATAAATTTTTTGAGGCCAAAAACTAAAAAATTAGAATTAGTAACATTACTTTGAAAAAAAAAATCACTCACATAAAAGATGATATGATTGATAAGAACTATATAATCATTTATCATCATTATATGAAATTAAGTATTAATTCAAATAAGACTTTATTTTTAATTCATTTAAAACTCTTCTATTAATTTGATTATGAAAATATTTATAAATTTTTTTAGGCCAAAAACTAAAATGCACAACTCCCCAAAATAAAACATTACATGATATATATGTATATATACACACACACATCATATTAATCTAAATTTTCTCAAAACATACATATAAACTTAAACCACACTATAAAAATAAACTACATAAATTATAAGTCGATCAGCACTATACATAACTTTAAAGAAAACAAAAACAAATATCGCATCTTTACGTCCAGATATGAAGTCTCCAAACCGCCTCCTATTCATCTATTATCCACATACACTAGATACAGGGTCATCACAGACCCAGACCACACGTGCAACAATGCAAAGATAAACAAGCATACTTAAAACAATATACAAGTTGACAGTTAAAGCATACATAAGCTTAGGATATTTGAAAAAATAAGAAGACATGGGAGGGTAACAGTCTCTTACACTAGATCAATAATTATGACAAAATGATGTACAACCGCGTTGATACGGATATACATCCCTTTAAATGAATTTATGCTTATAAGATACCCTCGATCAAGAATTGATAATAGGCAGCTCTGTCTCAAGGAGAGGGCTGAAAAAATGCCAACTTGAATCATGGAATGCATTATAATAATCATCTGAAACTGTTTGGATTCTAAATTCATTTGTGAATCCTTGAGCAGCCAAAATATGCCCCATAGAGTTAAGAATAGGTGAGTTCTTACACAGTGACACGTGCTGCTCATATGTTTCAAAGCTGTTCCCAAATAATACCATGTTTTTTAAGAGATTCAGTTTCCAATTTGCTTGCAACAGGTTGTTATATAGCTCTGCTTCACAGTGAGGCATGAAGAACATTGTTGGCTTTAGAGCCTCTCGCCTCCCATGCTCATTTATGGACATGACAGAACAACCAAGAGCTTCCAAAACCCGAGACTCAGTTGCAGAAAGAATAGGATCAAATACCTCTATGTTTCCAATCCAACTCAAATCTCTTCTCATCAATATTGCAAGACTAAGCTGCAGTCGAGGGGGCTCATACAATTTGATGCTGCCAATACCATAAATGACCATTTGCATCTTTATCTCTGAGCCCAAAACTCTATTGAAGTAATCAACAACGGATGTTTGAATTTGATCCCTGAAAGTATGATAGAATTCAGATCCCTCAATCCTATTTATACATCTTTCCATTTTCTGCACCAATGTTGCTTCTTTGCTTGGGTCAGTCTGAGAATCTGTTGGAGTCCATGGCTCTTGTTTTTCCTCCAAAACTCCAGATTTGGTAGCTTTTCTTCTTTGTCTGCTGCGACGGGGTAAAACTACAGTCCAACCTTCATTTGTTGTGCATTTGTTTGTTAGAGTTTTCTCTGAAGCTGCCATTGAGATACAGTAATTCTCGTCTTTGATACACTGCTTCAACGTCAGAATGCAATACCAAATTCTGGATTAACTTACATAGTGTCAGTACTGGCTTTCCATGCTTAGTCATGCAAAATAAACAGACTGGTACATCTTACAAGTAACTAGTCCCATTACGAGTACTTGCCATTCATGACAAAGATCAAATTTGTGAATGCAGATTACTAAAGTAGGGAAAAACAAAAATGTTATTTGCTATAAGATTTTTTCAAAGAAACCATCGAGTATAACACCTTACGAGTACTTGCCTCAGTAGGGAAAAACAAAAATGTTATTTGCTATAAGATCAATTTAAATTGCTCAAGACAAAATATGTTCATTCTCCTCTGCCCCTTCCCCAATATAATAAAAAAATGCTATAAACAGCTGAAAGCTAATTAGCTAAACAAGTCCCATTAAGGCATATAATCAAAAAAAGCTAAAAGCATCAAGAAAACATCTATTTATTCTGCTCTGCCCCTGCCCCTGCCCCAGCATCAAGAAAACAGAAGAAGAAGAAAGAACTATTAAACAAAAGAAAAAAAAAATTGTTATCTTGCCCGTAAAAAAACAAGAGGCTGGGCGAAGAAGTATGCTACGTAGTGACTAAGAGAATCAGAGGAAATGAGAGGTTCTAGAATGCTCTGGAAAAAACTTACGTGAAGAAGTAGAACTGAAGTTAAAATGCTACTGTTGGGCCCAAGTCCATAAGTAAAAGGAATAGAGTGGAAAGTAAAATGAGTTTTAACTTTTAACAAAGTCAATAAGCAAGGCTACTTTTGGGCCCTTGTGAGCATTCTGCAAGCCCAAAACAACTGCAATCCGCACTGACCCGCATCCGCTCCGACCCGGTTTCCTCTTTCAGCAGTCAGCACGATGAACCCTAAACGCGCCGTCGCCGTCGCCGTCGCCGTCGATGCAGTTTCTCTCCGGATTCATCCTTGTCGGAAACCGACGACGCAACAGCCGCGACCCAACGTGGTTTCGCAATGCGTAAGGCTCCGGGGATCGCGATTCTCGCGGAATCCGCAACGCGACGCCGTTGCAATTGCGTTTTCTCCAAAAAACCCGCTACGCTATAGCGTGATAGCGCCGCGATAGCCGCTATTTGACAACATTGGTAGTCACTCCGTGTCCATTAACAAATGACATTTGATCCTTCGTAGCATTAACTTCAACAAATTTATTTCTTTTCTACTACAAAGTTGTGGAATTCCCACTTATCCAAAAGCTTATCCAATGAATGAATGGTCTTTCGTGCTTGTGCCCGCATATATAGTAATATATTCTTCATCAGATAAATGATAAGAAAACACTCTTACATTTTATTTTGAACACTATAATAAGCTAACATTTTATGTTGACCCTACTAATAAACAGTGAACCTGCCTGGGTTATTTTTAGTCCCCAATATGATATGTCACCCAATAATATAAAGTCTTGAAAGGTGTATCAGAATGTGTTTTAGGCTATAAGGTAAGACTAAAGTCAGATCAAGTGTGGTAATGCTGGACCTTGAATGTGATGCACTGATTTTGGAGATGTTTCAGCATTTCTTGAAAGCTATAAGGTAAGACTATTGTACCTATTTTGGACAAGTTCAGCATCACTGTGGCTTTAAATACTTTGTTGTCTATAATTCTACTTCAAACATGATTTGATTATTCTGATCTTTTACTACTTAGTCTGTGTGGACTATTTTAATGTGTGTTTATTTTTTCCTGTTTAATACCTTGTAAACATGTAATAATTTGTGTGATTACTGATCATTTCCTTCCATATATTTTTACACTCTAATGCACGAACACTTTAAATTTGACTATGTATTTATATCATACCTAAAGGGGATCTACATACCTAAAGGGGATACTGATATATGTATAGTATGGTGGTTCCCCCCTATTTGAGCTTAAGTGTCTTTATCTTTAACCCTCTTGTGTACATTTTTTCTTTAGATAATGAAGGAATCAATTTGATGACTTGAATCAAGAATTTTTATTTAAATTTGACTAAAATTATGCTTCTTCAGTAACAAAATTATTATGATGATAACAATTAGCATGTCAACCTAAGTATCAACTATATATCAAGAAAGTTGAAGATATCAAGAAATATCAAATTAATAAAACATAACCAATATATAAATATAAATATATTTTACTAATAAAAAACCATAGGAATAAGCATGAACCAGAGAAAATTAAGAAATAGCCACTGACCCGTTTGCAGCCCAGTTAATAAGGTATCAGTTGTTGTTCACAAACAACTCATTTATGACCTGCGTCTTCCCTGGAACCACCATTAGCAAACATCAGCAGCAAAAGAAGCTTATATCAAACCCACGACCTCTCTTCAACGCTACACAAACCTTATTGACTGGGTTTCTTCAAAGCTTAACCTAACTAAATAAGTAACTCATTAACTTGGTTTTTTCGAAGTGAGACCAATCTCTTTCTTCATGAACTGCCAGTTCGAACCGGGAAGTAGACCTCGTCGGGTTCAATGGAAGAAGAACAAGCTAGGGTGTTGCTTGAATGTCAAAGAGGCTAAGGTTCAATGGAAGAACAAGCATAAGGAAGAGACTAGGGTTCAGAACAATGAACAGGCTAGGGGCGCTTGAATGCGAAAGGAGCTTCAAAGTAAATATAAATTAATTTTCCTATAACTTTTTAAATGAGTAACAAAACTGCAGAAAAAAAAGAAAGAGTAATAAAACTTCTCAAATAACCTACTATTATATCTTATGTATATACGCATATTTTTAAATTCTATAATTTTATTAACAAATTAACTACAAATAATATAATGAAGTAAATCACTTAATAATAATCGAATTTATTATTTTTGAAATATATAAAAAATGATCTAACAAAGGCCTATGACGGCAGATTTGTTGCCCTTAATATAGCCAAGTCTCTTTTTTTTTTAGGGAATAAAGCCAATTCTTGAAAACTTGTTATAACTGAAGAAAAAAAATATCGATCTCTGCCATTTATTATTTTTATATTAAAAACGTGTTGTTAATATTTCTTTTTATATTATATCCAACGATGAGGATATGAAATAATTGGTCCACTGTGTACCACTAAGTCATCGTCCAGCTTGAGATCTCTCATCTCTCTTCAGAATAAAAATGAATTTTAATCCTAATAAAATAATAGCATTAAACAGTGCATCTTTCGTCATTTACCTCTTGTTCTCAAGCTGCTATGGCGGTGGTTCTCACTCTAACTGTAAAATCCAAAACAAATTGGCGGGAAAAGAAGCCATTGTAGAAGCTCAGAGTCAGAGCAAGCTCCGATCAGAGTTCCTTCAAGTCCTGCGTAGTAGGCGACCCACTCAAGGTAGTTTAACAATCAAAATTCACTCACTAATTAACTTCCTCGATCTCGCTATGTATTGCGCAACGATAATTTTAATTAAATCTGGTTCTTAATATATGTTTCAGTTCCACTAACTGTCAAACCTGCGAAGCCAGTGAAGAATCCTTTGTATCAAATGCCTCCTCCAACGAGGGAAGAGGTATTATCAACATTCATAGTATCTTTTTTTTTTTTTTTCTTTCTTTTCAATTTGTAATTCATTTTTCTAGTTCAATCACATGACAACCTTATAGATCGAGATATTGGATTCGACTCCAAAGGCAGATATAGGGAACCTTGAAGAGTTGCTCGAGGAGGAGAACTTGTACTTGAACATAGAGGTAGGTAATTAAGTGATTAATTTAATTCTTCTAGAGTTGAATTTTGAATCGATAATTTTGTTATTCTGATTTCTTTGATTTTGGATCGAAGAAAGGAGAGCAAGGACGGTTGCCGGTGATGATACTGAAGTTGAAGAGAAGTAATAAGCAGAGAAAAAAGCCCGTGGTTGTTTTTCTTCACAGTTCATACACTAACAAAGAATCCATGCGTCCATTCCTTAAGGTTGCTACTACTGATTGGTTATTTTTTTTTTTTTTTTTCATTTGCGATTGTACAATACATCTGTATGATAAATTGATTATGATCACGGTTCTGGCTTCGGTTTCTTGGTGTTTTAGGCGTATGCTTCTCGAGGATATATAGCAATTTCGGTTGATTCTCGTTACCACGGAGAACGTGCCACCAACACAACCACCTATATTGATGTACTATAAGTTTAATTGGTTTGCTATGCTTTTTTAAATTTTTATTATTATTAAGTGGTTGCTATTGGGTTTTTACCTCGTGATGAATTGCACAATGTTATTTGACTTTAATGAATTGCACAACCACCTATTTATATTTATACAATTTTATATTGTTATTAAATAGTAAATACCATTAGTATAAGTTGTACTGAATTCAAATATAAAATTAACTAACTTTTATACTATTATTATCATTTAATCCTACTAATAATTTTTAAAAATAAACTTTTTCTACTAAAATACTCTTATTTAGAACTTGATATACTAGGAATAAAAATGAGTTATTGAGTTATTGCAAATAAAATTTCAATAAATTAAAAGATACTTTTTAGATGATATAATTAAATATAAGAAGAAAATAATTATTATTAAACTCAACAAGCTTACATTAGAATCTATACTTTATTTTATAATATTAGCACCAAATAAATTGACAAACTAACTTTTTTTTTTTAACAAATGTGTTCTATTCATCCACACCAATTAAAATAATCTACCTCTGTAACGGGTATAGAATTTGGTCTGTAAATTCATTCAAATTATTATTTTAATGAATTCCATACATAATAATTGATTACTAAATCAAATTAAATTCGTATTTTAGTGATTCTGAACATAGGTAAATTTTCCTTCAAGAACATACGTTAAGCTTTAGGAGAAGTAATTTGTCTTAAAAACATATTTTTGTCTGATCGTATTGTCCTTATATAAAGAAGAAATAATGGACACTAATTTGCTTACATATTTACCCAAGATCATTCAGAAAGTGAAAAATAAGTCATCTATGTAAAATTCAAAACTGATCTTTACTTTTGTTTTGGCCCCTGCAACCTCCCCTAAAAAAAATACACAGGCACTTATATCTGCATGGAAAACCGGTGAGACGATGCCATTCATATATGACACGGTAACGCATTAATGTTTACCATCCAGCTTTAAAAATGGAACCACTTAATGCCCCAATTGATTGGTTTGAACTGTAATTATGGCAATTTAAACTTATGACTTGTTTGGTTAAAAAAAGGTGTATTATATTCCTTGATGTGGCAGGTGTGGGACTTGATTAAATTGGCAGATTATCTAACACAGAGAAGAGATATAGACCTTTCTAGGATAGGAATCACTGGAATATCACTTGGAGGTTGGTTGAGAGAAGTTAAAAGGAATATGTCAGATGGCATGTTTGATGAGACTCATCACTTCATTCACTTGTATAATTCCTTCATGCAGGAATGCATGCATGGTTTGCTGCAGTTGCTGATACTCGCTATGCTGTGGTTGTTCCTCTTATTGGCGTTCAGGTGGCATTGAATGATTGAGTGAAGCTTTTATTTAGCAAAATGTATATGTGTTTCTGAAACAACAATTTGAAAACTTTTGTGCTAAATGCTTTTGCAGGGTTTTCGATGGGCCATAGACAACGATAAATGGCAGGGTCGAGTCGATAGTATAAAGCCTCTTTTTGAGGGTAAGATATAATCTCACATGAGTTTCTGAATTTTCTTTCATGTTTATCTGTTTTATTATCTTTGCTTAAGTTAGTTCTCCTTTTACTTCAATTTTGGTTAATATAATATTGGTATTATGATTCATATAAATTCTGTAATCTTGTAGGTACCGGTTTATATTTGTAGGGATAGTGTGTGGTTTCATATGCAACATCAAATAAATTGACTTTTACATTATAATAATAGATTGCCTATAGATTAAATTACATGGTAAAGTTAGAATGGTTTTTGAGTAAGACCTAGAAGGGAAAATATAATAGTACCTAATAGGGCTACTATTCATTCAAGCATGCTAATTAATAGTGGACAACTGAACATATATTCTGAAGGTACGTACTTTAGTGTATATATATATCCCTAATGCTCTTAGCTTTATGTACGCAGTGGCACGTGCTGATTTAGGTAAAGGTGCTATTGACAAAGAAGTGGTGGAGAAGGTCAGCCAAGTTTTTATGAATCCCAAGTATCCAACTATGATTCCACCTCCAAATGAATTGCTATATGCTTTGATTTGCTTTAACATAACACGATTGACGACCATGCTTAATTGATAGCATGATACCTATCCCATAATCGCTAGCTATTCACTCACTAGGTTCAATTTCCATCTAGATCTTTGTTCTATTTATTCTAGAGTGTTTGCAGCTGATACTAATCTCAAAATTTTATATTTTTTATCAGGTGTGGAGCCGAATTGCTCCTGGTTTAGCTTCCCAATTTGATTCACCCTATTCAGTTCCAACTATCGCACCACGTGCTTTGCTTATTGTTAATGGTAAGACCCTTCTATGTGTAATGTATTGTACATTAAACATTTTCAAACCGAATCTGGCTACGTACGTTATTCATATACAACTTCATGTAATGACAATTCAAGTCAAGGTAACCACATTGCTGCTACATAAGGTTTCTGCTTCTCTAGGATATATCAATAACATTGTAAATTAACCTCTGCATCCATCCGTATTGATCAATTCAATTATTTCATTCATTTAGAATTTGTGGATTTCTTTTAGCTAACTTGGAACTGAAGCATTTGCTTGAGTGTTGGGAACTCTAGGTGCGGAAGATCCTCGGTGTCCTCTTGGAGGCTTGGAAATTCCAAGAGCAAAGGCAACCGAGGCATACAGAAAGTTTCATTGTTTAGATAATTTCAAGGTATGAACTTGTTTGGTCACTTTTGTGAGAAATTTAAACTAGTGTGATCTTCCGTTATCAGTTTCATAAGAATTGATTTAACATTTGGTTGAAACCTGCAATTTTCCCATTTAAATAAAGCACCATTTCGTAAAATACCTCTCACAATAAAAGTGCAAAGGGAGTCTCTTGAATTTAACATGCGAGTGCATGTATATTATTGTCTTTATTTGGTCATCAGCTTGATTTTTAAGATTTAATAGACTTAAGGTCTCAAGTCATGGCATGGCACCGTTGTATACGTGCAGCCTCTTTTGTTGGATGTGATAGAACTCAAAGGCATGTTTGGTTGGGGATTCTTTTTAGGATCTGTTTGGAATCCCTGACGGACAGATGGAGAAATTTTGGGTTATGGGGGCAATATTTATGTATATAAATTAGTATTTTATTTTATGGAACATAGATAATAAATGTTTATTTTTATATAATTTAAATTTAAATAATAAACAATAATTTTTAAAATATAAATTACATTATAATTATAATTATAAATAAATATAATTAACTAAATTATTAGTTTGAGTGATACTAAATTTAATCTTTCAAATAAATTTTTGAGTTTGAGATTTATGAATGAAAAATATAATTAAGAGTGAAAAACTTAAATTATGATTTAAGATTATTTTTAATTATTGATATTTTATTTTGAAAAACAACTATTGAATTTTTTTTTATTATTGAAATTTAATTGAAAGATAAAGGTAAAAGAATGCAGATTGAAAATGATAGGCAATTAAAATATTCAAATATTATGTGTGTAAAGATAAAAAGAAAAGTAATTTAAAATGAATGAGGAAAAATCTTTTATTAATTATAAATATAGTATGTAAAATACACATCTAAAAATGAAAAGAAATAGTAATATAAAATTCAAAATTTGTGAAGACAATTACCCTACAAAATTAAGTGAATGCTAATGTTTGGTTGTCTTTTTTTATCGTCTAAGAATATTATGATTGGTTGCTTTGAAATTCAGTTTATTGCAGAACCTGGAATTGGACACCAAGTAACGAGATTTATGATGAAAGAATTAGCTGATTGGTTTGACAGGTTCTTAAACCCTTAGCTCTTTCCCTCATCTGGGTTTTTCAAGCTCTGAGGTTATAAAATTATAAACCAACTTGCTCAGAGCTCAGGCTCATTGCCTCTTTCCAATCGCCTTTGTATGATTGTATGTCCGTCGTGATAATATGCAATACAAAATGCTTTACCCGTTGAAACCCACTAGCTACTATGGCTGATTTAGTGGAGGGATTGGATAATGGATATATAGTTAAGACTTAAAAGGCTGTGTTTAAGTTATATACTGCCAAATAAAATGATATATTTGCCTATTTGGTGATTAAAAATTTATTATGCGAAATTTTTTTTAAAGATTTAATTATATTTTTGCGGTAATTTAATATTTTTTTTGTTTCATTTCATCCTTGTAATTATTTTTTTGTTTTAGTCATTGTAAAATTTATTTGTTTTATTTTTTGTCTTAAAGTGTTTTACATTAAAAAAAATTCACAATTCAAAATATTTTTATACTGTTTAAAGTGTTATTTAAAATATTTTAAGAATAAAAAACAATTAAAACTTTTTTTATGTTATCACATAAGTTCAATTATCAAATAAACTGTTTTTCTACACAAAGATTAAATCACATGTATGTGATCATGTGGGTTCAATATTAAATTGATAGTAAATCAATCAAAACTAATTTATTAATCAAAGTAAATGTCAGACAACTCTCATAAACATTCTAAATCATAATATATAATATGAAGTAATATTTTTTTAATTAATTTCAAGAACTAATGAAAAATAATATAATAGGATTTTTTTCTATTATTAATTTATTATAGCTCTTAGTTGTCTTTAGACTATAATATTATTATCAAACTCTAATGAGTTAATGCATATTTTTAATCAACACATGACTTTATATATTTATTGTTCAATAACTTTGACTAAAGTCTTAATGAAGAGCTTAAACTCATTACTAAGAATTTGGATTGCTTGATTAATCACTAAGTACTTATATAGGAAAGAAATCTATTTATTTATAAATTTATTAATATTTCTTCTTAATTATATTTTATTTATAAATAAATAAATATAGATATGGGAAATATTATCTTACAAATTTTCCTAATATCCTATGAAATAAATAATAAATGAAAAGTAAATATTATTAATATCATTAAAGTAGGACAAGCATTCAATAGTTTTTATTTAATAAATAGAAAGATTTGGAAGTACAAATTATAGGAAAATTTTAACTATTCTATATATATAATTCCGATGCTTAAAAAAAACTATTCTATACAAAATTAGTAAGCTTTAGGGCCTGATTTGGTGTATTTTCCTAAAAACACTTTTAAGAGAAAAAAGTTCTCCATAAGTTAAAATAAACTCTTCATTACATAATTTTTGTAGAAATTTTCTGTTATAAGTTTTCTAGAAAATGAGATAAATATATAAATTAACTAATGAAAAATTCATTTTAACTTTAAGAGAAACTTAATTTTTTTTCTCTTAACTTTTCCATAAGCTAAAACAATTTTTTTAATTAACTAACCATTAACTAATTAATTTATAGAAATTCTTTCGTATGATTATTAATGAGAACATATCTATAAATTACCTACAAAGAGCCTTGCATGTGTACGTCAATGTAGCCTAGTGAATGTTTCGATACATTCCTTTGGATCTCGGTTGTTCAATAATGTAAACAAATACAGCATCAATTCCTTTGTCGTAATCCTTGTTAAACAATGCGGAGAATAAGTAATCAAAGTACTCACTGAGATTTGTCTTTGATAAAAAGTCAGGAACATGAAGCTTCGTTACAACTCACTATTGTTATATATTCATCAAACGACGTGATTTCCCCCTCCCCCCTCCCTCACAGCAACTTGTCATAAATTAACTTCTAAATAGGTTAAATTAGTAAATGATATATATCATTGAGGATCTTAATAGTTTTATTCCTAAATACTACACGCATTGAACAAAAATCAACGAGATGAAGAATATTAAGCATTGAATCAACTGAAATGATCACATAAAACCAATCAATTAAGTGAATATTGTTATTTATAGCATTATTATTTTTGTGATATGCAATTAATAAGCATCCACTTAATTTATTTTTCTAAAAATTTAGCAAAAACGCGAGAAAGGATAAGACAACGAGAAAGGCCACTGGTAAGTACTACCACCATAGCAGCTGGAAAGCAAGAGAGGAACATGATGAAAGTTGCACCTACGAGTCCGCTTCCCACGAGGCACGTGCGGATTCTGTTTCACCGCACGTGCCTTGAGCATTCAATAATTACCACCAACTCGCCAAAGTCACTTAATTATAAACGCGGAACGCATTTCACCAGGAGAAGCAGAACCATCGCTCAAGCTCACACTCACAGTAAAATCCAAACCAAAATGGCGGAAAATAAAGCCATTGAAGAAGCTCAGAGCAAGTTCCGTTCAGAGTTCCTTCAAGTTCTGCGTAGTAGGCGACCCGCTCAAGGTATAAAAATCAAAGTTCACTCACTAACTCCCCTAATCTCGCTATGTATTGCACAACGAGTCAACAAATCTTTTAATTAAATCTCGTTCGTTTTATATGCTTCAGTTCCATTAACAGTCGAATTCGCGAAGCCAGTGGTGAATCCTTTGCATCAGAACTCTCCTCCATCGATCGAAGAGGTATCGTATCAACATTTTTTTCCTTCAATTTCTACTTAATTTGCTGGTTCAATCGCATGAGAACCTTTTACAGATCAAGATAATGGAGTCGTGTCCGAGAACTGATATAGAGAACCTTGAAGACTTGCTCGAGGAGGAGAATCTCTATTTGAATATAGAGGTAGTAACTGATTAATTCGATTTTTCTGGAGTTGGATTTTGAATCGATAATTTTGATATTCGGATTTGATTTTGAGCGAGAGAGAGAAATTCGTTGATTATGAATCGTAGGAAGGAGAGCAAGGACGGTTGCCTTTGTTGATTTTGAAGTTGAAGGAAAGCGATAAGCAGAGAAAAAGGCCTGCAGTTGTTTTTCTTCACAGTACGAACAAATACAAAGAAGTCCTACGTCCATTGCTTAAGGTTAACAATTAACACTGCATCTTCTCTGCAATTTACTGTTCTGTTGTATGCATTTATGATAAATTGATTCTAATAACGGATTTTCTTTCTGGCTTCGGTTTATTCGTGTTTTAGGCGTATGCTTCGCGAGGATATATAGCAATTTCTGTTGATTCTCGTTACCATGGAGAACGTGCTACCAGCGCAACCACCTATCGCGATGTACGTGTTTGCCTTGCTCTGATTTATTTTTAGGTTTAGTTCTCCTGATAAATTGCGCAATTTTATTTAGGGAAAAGTTTTAGTATGAACTCGTACTTCAAATGCTTTATTAGAAATAAGAAAACTTTAGGAATTGATTTTGCTTTTGAAATCATTTTGATTTTAGGTTGTGTAACTCTAATTTGTTTGGATTTGATTAGAAATAAGAAAACTTTAGGAATTGATTTGCTTTTGAAATCATTTTGATTTTAGGTTGTGCAACTCTAATTTGTTTGGATTTGATTGCAATTCGGTTTTAATTATTTAACTGTGCTCCCCTTATTAGTTTACTTATTTACATATCCAGAGTGATGGTAATAAAGTAAATTACTTAAATTACATGAAGATTAAATTACACAAACCTCCCTTCAGGTTTGAAGAAATTACACAAGTCTCTTTTCTATTTTCTGTTCGTATTGTCTTTATATGAAGAAGAAATGGACTTTCTTTTGCTTACATATTTATTCAAGATTATTAGGAAAGTTAAAAATAAGTCATCTATATAAAATTCGAAACTGATCATGTTTTGTTTTACTTTGTTTTGCTGCTACCTCCCCGACAAAAAAATACACAGGCACTTATTTCTGCATGGAAAACTGGTGAGACGATGCCATTCATATTTGACACGGTAACTTGTTTATCATGCAGCTTTACCATATTGTAGTTAAGATGGAGCCACTTAATGCTCCAACTGATTTGTTTGAACTGTAATTATGGCAGTTTAAATTTATGATTAGTTTGGTTCAGAAATGGTGTATTATTCTTTGATCTGGCAGGTCTGGGACTTGATTAGATTGGCAGATTATCTAACACAGAGAGAGGATATAGACCCTTCTAGGATAGGAATCACTGGAATATCACTTGGAGGTTGGTTGAGAGAAGTTGAAAAGAAAATGTCAGATGGCATGCTTGATGTGACTCATCACTTATATAATTCCTTGATGCAGGAATGCATGCATGGTTTGCTGCAGTTGCTGATACTCGCTATGCTGTGGTTGCTCCTCTGATTGGCATTCAGGTGGCATTGAATGATTGAGTAAAGCTTTTATTTAGCAAAATGTGTTTCTGAAACAACAATTTGAAAACTTTTGTGCTAAATGCTTGCAGGGATTTCAATGGGCCATAGGCAACGATAAATGGCAGGCTCGAGTTGATAGTATAAAGCCTCTTTTTGAGGGTAACATAACGTCAAACGAGTTTTCTGAAATTTCTTTCATGTTTTACCTGTTTTCCTATCTTTGCTTAAGTTACTTCTCCTTGTATTTCAATTTTTTTGGTTTATATAATATTGGAATTACTATTCACAAATCCTGTAATCTTGTAGGTAGCAGTTTTTACTTGTGGGATATAGTGTATGATTTCATATGCAAGATTAAATAAATTCTTAAAATTGATTATGCCTATGGATTAAATTAAATGGTGAAGTTGGAGCGGTGTTTAAGACCTATAAGGGAAAATATGATATGAATCTTGGTCCTATCTGTTGGGATTCATTCAAGCATGCTAAAAGTGGAAAACTGAACATATATTCTGAAGGTACTTTGGTATATTTATCCCTAATGCTGTTAGTTTTGTGGATGTAGCGGCTCGTGATGATTTGGGTAAAGGTGCTATTGACAAAGAAGTGGTGGAGAAGGTCAGCCAAGTTTTTATGAATCCAACTATGATTCCGTCTCCAAATGAATCGCTATAAGCTTTGATTTATTGCTTTAACTAAACATGATTACAATGCTTGGTACCATGATACTTATCCCACAATTGCTAGTTATTCAGTATTCACCCACTGCGCACAATTTCCATCTAGAGAGCTTTGTTTTTGTTATTCTACAGTGTTTGCAGTTGATTCTTGATACTATATACTAATCTCAATTTTATATTTCTGATCAGGTGTGGGACCGAATTGCTCCTGGTTTAGCTTCCCAATTTGACTCACCTTATTCAGTTCCAACTATCGCACCACGTCCTTTGCTTATTGTTAATGGTAAGACCCTTGTATATATTGTACATTAAACATTTTCAAAATGAATCAGGCTATCTTATTCATATACAACGGCATATATTGACAATTCAGGTAACCACTCTGCTGCAACATAAGCTTTTTGCTTCTTTAGGATATATCAATAAATCGTAGACCCCTGTATTAGTCAATTTAGTTATCCCGTTCATTTAGATTTTGTGGATTTTTTTTAAGCTAACTTGGAATTGAAGCATTTGCTTGGGTTTTGGGAACTCTAGGTGCGGAAGATCCTCGGTGTCCCGTTGCAGGCTTGGAAATTCCAAGGGCACAAGCAAGCCAGGCATATGGACAGTTTGACTGTTTAGATAATTTCAAGGTATGAACTTGTATAGTTTGGTCACTTTGATGACAAATTTAAATTTGCCAGTGATCTTCCGTTATTAGTTTAATAAGAATATATTTAACTGTTGGTCGAAACGTGCAATTCTCCTCCGGTTTCAACAAAGCATCATTTCATAAAAAACCTCGCATAATAGAAGTGGAAAGGAAGTCCCTTGAATTTAACATGGGCTTTCCAAAGTATGGCAAACACATTAGAGTGCATGTCTATTGTTGACTTTATTTGTTCAGCTTGACTTGTAAGATTTAATAGACATAACATCTCAAGTCACAAGGCTCTTAAAATTTGCGTTTCAACTTAACTCAATCTTACTAAGCCATTTTGAAGAAGAGAATTTCCTTCCACTTATATATACTTTAATTTACTCATATCACTAGTCGATGTTGATGTGGAATTTCCAACATGGACACCATTGAAGGTGCAGCCTCTTATATTGGATGCGATTGTGAGAAGAGCTTAGCTGAGTGTTTGGTTGGGGATTCTTTTTAGGGTATGTTTGTAATTTAGTTTTGGAGTGAAAGAAAAGAGAAATATTTTAGTTTTATAGTAAGGCGGTGTTGATGATTGGTTGCTTTCTTATTTGTCCTAATTTATGATTGGTTGCTTTCTTATTTGTCCTAATTTATGATTGGTTGCTTTGAGATGTAGATTATTACAGAACCTGGAGTTGGACACCAATTAACGAGACTTCAAGTGAAAGAATCATCTTATTGGTTTGACAGGTTCTTGAACCCTTAGCCCGTGCCCTCATATGTGTTCATCAAGCCCTGTGTGGTTGTTGCTCTAGCTCATTGCCTCATTTCTATTGTCATTGTGTCATGATATCAAAGTCAATAAATTGTCAAATAGAAATCATCATCATGATGACTCTTAAGGTACAGTCAATAAATTTATTATGTATGATGGTGTGTAATTGAATGATAGTAAAAAAAAAATTATATTGTCATTGCATATATTATTTATTCAAACTTTTTTTGCCCCGTTATAATAACATGTTAATTCATCAACATTGTTCCAGGACAAAATCAATTTTCTACAAATTTGTCAAACATGGCAACGAGTTAAGCATGTTACGAAAGAGCAATATTACTGTGCAGACAAATTCATGGCAAAAACCTTGATACATTCAAGTTAGATGCAGTAATTAAGCTAATAAATTAGTAACATATTTTTTTTATAAAATAAATTGGTAATATTGTTGTGCAATTGAAGGGTAAATATGACAAAGATTTACACCAATGAATTTTATTAAAACTTATGTTTATGAGTTTTTCTTTTATTTATATGATATTTAATTTTTATTTTTTTTCTTAATATGAGATTTCAGCTCACTTCTATTCTAATAAATTTGTACTAACTAATAAATGTATAAAAAATATAGTAACCAATAGAAATAACTAAACATTAATTAATAATCCCTCAATAGTTGACTTGACTGAGTGCACCTTAAGCAAACGCAATAAAGGTATCTGACCAGTAATGGAAAATTATAAAGAGGAGAAGCTGAATTCTCCTTGTGAGAGAAAAATGATTCACAGCTAGATGCAGTATTGTAGTGTATCATATTCAATTATTCACAGAATAATACGACTATACGAGTATTGATGTTTTAGATACATCGGGATCAGTACAGTTGGCTTAACTGAATGCTAATTAGTATTGGTAAGAGGTGAAATGTTGCGGTATCTTGTTATTTCTTTCGTTTTTAAATTACTAATATTTAAAGTTTTTTATACATATTAAAAATAATAATTATTGTATGATAAAAGTATTTATTTGGGAACAATTTTTCTAAAATATTATTATTCTATTTTTAGTTTCAATAGATATATTATTCAGTTTTTTAATACAACAATACTTAATAGAAGACAAAATTAAAATAGATGATTTAATATCTCATGAAAAACTAAAACATCTTAATTTGAGACGGAAGAAATATGCTATGTTTAAATTGATAAAATTGGAATGAAATAAAGTAGATTTCTAATTAAATGGATTCCTATTATTGTTCATCAAATCTCCTAAATTTTATCTCCCCCTCTCCTAAATTCCATACTTCAGCAAGTAGATTTGCCCTTTCAATATTTACATAGGAGACGATTGTTTTATGAATAATTTTTTTATTCTCGAAAATATTATTTTTGAAAATAAAATATAAAAATATTATTTTTGAAAATAAAATATAAAAATATTATTTTTGGGTATTTAATAAAAAAATATCTTTAATTAACTACAAAATTAATTAGAAATATTTTTTATATTTTCAAGAATAATTAAGACATAAGTTTGGTTAAATTATTTTTTCTTTGGAATAGATATTATAATTATTAAAATATTCTTGTTATGTTAAAAATATTTTTTTTTATAATACAAAAAATTTTATTATAAGACCAACAAATGCAAGCATACTCAAAAAATTATGTATGTCAAGTTTTTTTTAATACAAAATCATTCTTACTACTCATTTATTATTCATTAAAGTATGACTCAAATTATAGATATACCTATATGCATTACATCACACATGAACAAGGAATAATTAGAGGGAAAACCAAAAAATATTGTGGGTAAAATTATAAGATTGATAATAAATAAGCATTGATGCATGAATAAAAAATTTGAGAATGACAAAAATTAAACAATGAAAATGAAGGGATTATTAAAAGAGGAATGCTATCCTGGTTATGAAGAAGATGTATCTGTATTTTTTACTCACAAATTTTTTTTCCCATGAGAATAAATATTAAATGAATGTGAAATTATTGCTTACCTAAATTAAAAATATATTCAAAATTAATTAATTTATTACTTCATAATAAACGTCAGACTATTTTTTTTCCTCCTCCTATGTTATCCAAACTAAAAAAAAATCTACCCATAAAACAAACATTCTCATAAACTAAAAATATGTTCGACAAAACAGTTCATTTTTATGATAAAAAAATAACATGATTTTTTTCCCTTCACGGCAACTTGTCTTGAATTAACTTCTAAATATAATTTTATTCCTTATTACACGAACAAAATCAACTACATGATTATTAAGGCTTGAATCAACTGAGACGAAATTAGCAAAATAAACATAAATGATCACATAAAATCATTCAATTAAATGAATGTTGTTTCTTTTTTTTTAACCACGATTTTAATATGAAATAAGCATCATAAAAAAGAAGAATTAATCTTTATCAAGAATAATAAACGTACATAAAATATATTTTTATTTTAACATAATTTATCTTATAACAAGAAGAAATCAGGATTAAATGAATGTTCTTATTTATAACATTATTTTTTTTACAAGCATCCGCTTAATTTCTTTTTTAAAAAATTTCGTAAAATGCGAAAAAGGATAACGCAACGAGCAAGGCCACTGGTAAGTACACCACCATAGCCAGCTGGAAAGCAATGATGAAAGTGCATTGCATTACACCTGCGAGTCCGCTCACAACGAGGCACGTGCGGATTCTGTTTCCGCACGTGCCTTGAGCATTCAATAAATACCACTAAGCCGCCAAAGCCACTTACAGTAAGTAGAATCCAAACAAAAATGGCGGAAAAAGAAGCCATTGAAGAAGCTCAGAGAAAGCTCCGATCAGAGTTCCTTCAAGTCCTGCGTAGTAGGCGACCCTCTCAAGGTAGTTAATTAGTATAACAATCAAAATTCACTCACTAATTAACTTCCACGATCTCGCTGTGTATTGCGCAATGATGTTTTTAATTAAATCTCGTTCGTTGTATATGTTTCAGTTCCATTAACAGTCGAACTCGCGAAGCCAGTGGCGACACCTTTGTTTCAGGACGCTCCTCCATCGATCAAAGAGGTATCAACATTCATAGCATTTTTTTTTTCAATTTCTGCTTCATTTGATGGTTCAATCGCATGATAACCTTATAGATCGAGATAATGGAGTCGTGTCCAAAGTCTGATGTAGAGAACCTCGAAGACCTGCTCGAGGAGGAGAACCTCTACTTGAATGTAGAGGTAGGTAACTAATTAATTCGATTTCTCTTGAGTTTAATTTTGAATCGATAATTTTGTTATTTTGAGCGCTAGAGAGGAATTCGTTGACTTTGGATCGTAGGAAGGAGAGCAAGGACGGTTGCCTTTATTGATATTGCAGTTGAAGGAAAGCGATAAGCAGAGAAAAAGGCCTGCAGTTGTTTTTCTTCATAGGTCGTACAGTAACAAAGAATCCATGCGTCCATTGCTCAAGGTAGCTACAACGTTTTCTCTGCTTCACTCATCAGTTATTTTTCATTTGCAATTGTACTGTACTTCTCTTTGATATGATTATAATCGCTGATTTTCATTCTGGCTTCGGTTTCTGTTTTTATTCTTCGTGTTTTAGGCGTACGCTTCACGAGGATATATAGCAATTTCAGTCGATTCTCGTTACCATGGAGAACGTGCAACCAGCGCAACCACCTATCTTGATGTTCGTGTTTGCTTTGCTCTGATTTACTTATTGGTTTAGTCTTCCTGATAAATTGCGCAATTTTATTTGGGGAAAGTTTTAGTCGGAACTCGTACTTCAAATGCTTTTTTTGAAACAACAAATTTTAGCAATTGATTATAATCATTTTGAGTTTAGGTTGTGTTACTCAAAATTTGTTGGATTTGATTGCAATTCAGTTTGAATTATTTAACTATGTTCCCTTATTACTTTACTCATTTACGTATTCAGACTGATGATAATTAAGTAAATTACTTAAATAAAATGAATTGTAAGTTCCAACATAAATTTCATTTGCAAATTAGTTCAGATAGTCTTTTTTTGAAGAATTCCAAACACAATAGTTTGATTACTAAAAATCAAATCTATTTTGTATTTTAGCGGTTCTGAGGACAGTGTATGTAATTTGCCCTGAAGAATATAGCTTAAGCCTCAGAAGAAGTAATTTGTCTGAAAAATTTATTGTTTTTTATTCTTATCGTCCATGTATGAAGAAGAAATGGACTTTCTTTACAAATTTTTTGTTTTCTCTACAACCTCTCCTACAAAAAAATACACAGGCCCTTATATCTGCATGGAAAACCGGTGAGACGATGCCATTCATATATGACACGGTAACTTATTATTTATCATGTAGTTAAGACGGAACCAATTAATTCTCCATATTATTTGTTTGAACTGTAATTCTGGCAGTTTAAACCTATGATAAGTTTGGTTCAGAAAAATAGTGCATTATTCCTTCATCTGGCAGGTCTGGGACTTGATTAAATTGGCAGATTATCTAACACACAGAGAGGATATAGACCCTTCTAGGATAGGAATCAGTGGAGAATCATTTGGAGGTTGGTCAAAGAAGTTGAAAGGAATATGCCAGATGGCATGTTTGATGTGACTCATCACTTATTCCTTGGTGCAGGAATGCACGCATGGTTTGCTGCAGTTGCTGATACTCGCTATGCTGTGGTTGTTCCTCTGATTGGTGTTCAGGTGGCATTGAATGATTGAGTGAAGGTTTTATTTAGCCAAATGTGTTTCTGAAACAACTATTTGACAACTTTTGTGCTATATGATTGCAGGGATTTAGATGGGCCATAGACAACGATAAATGGCAGGCTCGAGTTAATAGTATAAAGCCTCTTTTTGAGGGTAAGATAATGTTAAATGAGTTTTTGAAATTTCTTTCATGTTTACCTGTTTTCTTATCTTTGCTTTTATTGCTTCCTGTACTTCATTTTGGTTTATATAATACTATTGGAATTAGTATTCATATAAATCCTGTAAACTTGTATGTATTTATATTGTAGCGCATGGTGTTTGATTTCATATGCTGTATCTAATAAATTCTTATAATTGATGATTTCTTTTACAATTGGTAATTTATAATAGATAGCCTATGGATTAAATTTCATGGTGGTCCCCTCGGGGACATCCGATATAATTACATGGTGAAGCTGGAACGGTTTTTGAGCAAGAGCTAGAAGGGAAATAGGAGTATAATGGTACCCAATAGGGGTACTATTCATTCAAGCTTGCTAACAGTAGTCAACTGACACATTATGTTTGCTAAAAAAAAAACTGACATATATTATGTAGGTACTATTCATTCAAGCATGCTAACAGTGGACAACTGAACATATATTCTGAACATACTTGGGTTCATGGATGCAGTGGCTCGTGATGATTTGGGTAAAGATGTTATTGACAAAGAAGTGGTGGAGAAGGTCAGCCAAGAGTTTTTGTGAAATCAACTCTGGTTGTCTCCAAATGAATTGCTATATGATTTGATTTATTGCTTTAACAATTGTCAATTGACAATGCATGGTACCATGATACGTATCCCAGAATTGCTAGTTATTCACCCACTGGGCACAATTTCCATCTAGAGCTTTGTTCTTCTAGTTCTAAACTGTTGTCGGTGGATACTATATACTGATCACAAAATTTTATATTTCTGATCAGGTGTGGGACAGAATAGCTCCTGGTTTAGCTTCCCAATTTGATTCACCCTATTCAATTCCAACTATCGCACCACGTCCATTGCTTATTCTTGGTGGTAAGACCCTTATTCAAATTGAATCTGGCTACCTTATTCATATACAACTTCATGTATGGGCAATTCAGGGTAACTGCACTGCTGCAACATAAGGTTTTTGCTTCTTTAAGATATATATATATATATATATATATATATATATATATATATATATATATATATATATATATATATATATATATATATATATATATATATATATATATATATATATATATATATATATATATATATATATATATATATATATATATCAATAACATCGTAGGCCTCTGCATGACCGCATCCATCCGTATTGTTTAGTCAATTTTGTTATTCCGTTCATTTAGCTTTTGTGGATTTTTTTAAGCTAACTAGGAATTGAAGCATTTGTTTGGGTTTTGAGAACTCTAGGTGCGGAAGATCGTCGGTGTCCTGTTGCAGGCTTGGAAATTCCAAGGTCAATGGCAAGCCAGGCATATGGAGAGTTTCAGTGTTTAGATAATTTAAAGGTATATGAACTTGTGTTGTTTGGTTACTTCGGTGAGAAAATTATACATGCCAATGTCGTCCGTTATCAGTTTATTAAGAATGGGTTTAACAGTTGGTTGCAACTTGCAATTTTCCGATTTAAACGGAGCACCATTTTATAAAACACCTCTCATAATAAAAGTGGAAATGAAAGTCCCTTGAATTTGACATGCGCTTTCCAAAGTCTGCCAAACATGTGAGTGCATGTATATTGTTGACTTTGTCTTGTCAGCTTGACTTTAGATTCAATAAACTTAACATCTGAATCTCAAGTAATGGCACCGTTATAGGTGCAGCCTCTTAAGTTGGATGTCATTACGAGAACTCAAAGAGGTGTTTGGTTGGGCATTCTGTTTAGGGTATGTTTGGAAGTAAGTTTGGAGGGAAAGGAAAGAGAAATGTTTTAGTTTTATATTAAGGGGGTTTAATGATTGGTTGCTTTTTTTTGCCCAAGTTTATGATTGGTTGCATTGACATGCAGTTTATTGCAGAACCTGGAATTTGGCACCGGTTAACGAGATTTCAGGTGAAAGAATCATCTGATTGGTTTGATAGGTTCTTGAACCCTTAAGCCTGTGCCCTCAGAATGTGTTCTTCGAGCCCTGTGTGGTTGTAAAATTATAAACCAACTTGCTCTAGCTCGTTGCTTCATTCCAGTTGTGTTTATATGATTGTATGTGTCATGATATGAATAAAGCAAAATGCTTTTTTCCAGTTTTTTTTTTTTTTTTTACCAAGAAGGTTCAACACAATTGATAGATGACTGAGTTCCTTAAGCATGCTACATGGTTTGAATTATTTGATCGTGCATATAGAGAAGATTAAAAAATGTTTTTTTTTTCTTGTTGAATATATTTTCTAGTCCAAGATATTGCTAATCACTATAAAATATTCCACTTATGTCTGACCTCTCTGTGTCTAGGAAACATGATTATTATCTACTTTGATATCCACTTGTCAGAAAAATTTGTCTCTCCTTGTAGATCAGGAGAAATTAGATGGTACAAATTTAGTCTGCATCAATATCTGTGACATTAAAAAATTTAATTATGTTATGTGAAAATTAGTTGAGACTATTGATATTTGGTGGTCTCAAATCATGTTATATTTTCTTGTAGCAAGAGTTTTCATGAGCGAAATTACAGTGTTCAAAAGGGGAGCACGATGGAGTGGATCGAAGGATGGTCGAGGTTGCACATGAGATTTTGGTCTCTAATGGATTCCATCGAATTCCATCTAATCTCCTAATCCTAATTTGAGTCCCCCTCCCTACTAATTTAGGGTACAGAGGTGGAATCAAAATCACTCTTTCTTATGATTATTAATTTACTAATTTGTCCATTATTGAGATTTTGTGTGAATAAAAAATATCTCCCAATTAAAAGTGAGAAACTAATGTTTCTAGATACAAATATTCTCTCATAAACTAAGACTGAAAATAAATTCTTAATCACATGCATAAACGACATGATTAGTTGCAATGATCCCCAAGAAGTTTCTTCCTCTAAGATTACGACCATCAGATATAAATGAATCTCAGTCCCATTGATATTGAAATGGTTAGTCCACAAGGAAGAAGTAAAAAGCTTCCACCAAAAGAAAACAAGAATTAGATCGTCAATTATATAGGATCTGACAAGCCATTAAAGTAATTGCACAGCACTATCCTGCTTCGAACTCAAATTATTGAACGCAAGCTCTGGAATTTCATCTGAAGCATGGGTACTCCTAAAACCATGCGGTACACATATTGGACACTCGTAAATACGTAAAAAAAAAATTTTTAAAAAAAGTGTACTTATGGGATCTTTTGGGTATGTGTCGGGCCTGTATCCAAGTCCAATAACTAAAAATAATATCCTTTTATATATATATATATATATATAAATAAAGAGGATGAGGATGAGGATTAAATGTGAAATATTGGTGAAGATGAATGCCAACCACTTGAATGGACTGAAATTCTTGAAGTTGCTACTATTTCTCTTTGATTAACCAAATTTGGAGACAATTCTTTTCACTATAGACAAAAAAATGAGATTGAAAGTATGTGTAATATCATAGTAATGTTTAGGTGTCGTAAGTTTCAGTTAAACATTTACTTATTACGATTTTTTATTATTAGATACTTTTTTGTCAGGTTGAAGAATTTAATGTCATTTTATATTATAGATTATGCTTATTTGTGTTTTTTTCCCATCATTTATAAAATGTAGTCACACTTGTATTAAATTCTATTGTTAATATATACATTTTTTTTTAAGAATTTGTATTAACATACCTGTACCCTATATTTTTGGAAAATCCCGTATTTCATGCCATACCCATACCCGAATCCATGCAACATAGGCTTTCATAAAACTCAAGCAATAAGGATTATTTGAATATGTTGACCTCAATTCTCGCATGAATCCAGATATGCGAGGTCACACCTACACTCTGTACATTGTACAAGTCACTACTTTAATACATATAATCAAACAATCAATATCATGTCTTAAAATGCATACATTTCAAACAATTAAGATTGGAACAACGAACATAGGAAGCAAGTTATCTAAAATCATTCAGCCTTTCTTTGGCATTGCTGCAAGTCTCGTGTACATTCTTGCCATGGATTGATACCCTCTAACATCGCCTGAACGCAGAAGATTTCCTATAACAACAAATGAAAATAAGTGCCAGAAAAAAGGTCTCCTTTCATACTGGTCAGCAAAATTACAAGTTTTACATGAAGGTTTAATTACTTATTATCCCACCTGCACAATCTTTATATTTGAGTCCCTATGCCTAGAAACTGCTTGTTCGTCCCTACACATACATTTTTTAACTCGTTTTAGTCTCAACAATTATGGACAACAGAGACTAAATGGATTAAAGAGTGTATGTATAAAGATTAAAGTAGTTTTTATGTGTAGGGACCAAATGAGTAATATTAAACCTTTCACTAAAAAAAATAAAAAATGAGGGCATATATTTGGAATGAGCTGATGACGTAAGGATTTGAAGTTCTCTGTTTTCCCAATAATACTAAAATGCTATTGTAGATAGTTTTATAATCAACAACAAAAATCTAGAAATATACATGTAAATTCAAACAACACACAGTTAAAGACAACAAATGAAACATCAGATTCTAGAGCACCACCTCCCCATCCATTCTCTCAAGCATGACTGATAAGCATGTGGATGTATAAAAATTGGCATATTTTTTGCATTTTCTCAATCCTCATATCCAGCTTCAATTTGGTCATCAATAATCAAGGTAACATATATATTACGAATTATGAAAGAGTATCATATGAATTCAAGTTTCTTTTTCTTGCAGTTCTTTCTTTTGATTCCACACAACTAGAGACAAATGAGAAAACAATATAAAGTGAAGAGAGTTAAACAACCTGAATCACAATTCAGTGGGCTGTCAGGTTCTGGATGGGCCATCAAGGCAATTATAGCCCTACAGACAGATTGAAGCGTCCAAGCCGGGCTCCAAGCATTTTTCAAGATATCTAGGCAAATCTCTCCAGTCTGGAAAATTACTAGATGTTTAAACAATTGTCATGAAAAAATGTCAAGAACTCCAATTCTAAGAGAAAAATGTCATCCATCAACTTATAAAGACATGCAATCAAACTCAAATCAAAGGCTTTCAATTTTCAATGAGTTCCTTATGAAACTGAAAGGGGCTAATAGTAGACATAGAGCTTAGGTTTCTTTTACTTATCAACCTTCCATAAATGGTAAACATTATAGCTCTTTCCACCATTGAGAAGGTAATCATTTTCAAACTAAGACCAAGCAAAAACAGTCATCATTTTCAAACATCATACAAAAGCACTAAAGCATATCTATAATAAAAGTTGCAGAACTTTTTTAGTGAAAGTGAACAAAAATAATAATAATAATAATGAATTGTGTGATTCATACCGATGATACAAAATTGCACAGATTCATTCATGTACGATAAAATACAAAAGTCATTTGAGATTCATCTTATGTAGCCGAATTGTATCAAGTCATAGGATATATAATTCCAAACCAATCAATATTGGAATTGCAATTTCAATTTTGAGGTTTGAACAATAATTCCCATTCCATTCACAAAACAAACCCATAGATACTTTTTAAACAGTACATCACTTAGAAAAAATCAGAAACCATTCTTCAGAGAAAATTGTGAGATAAATTAGGATAATATAATTCTCCTCAGAAATCATACAGTTTATCTTCATAAGACAAAAAGTACCAGTACAACACAAACTAATATACACGGGGATCCATCCTACCTTAAAATGCACATTAGGGTGAAATATTTTAGTCAAAAACCGGACTTGAGGTGGCTGTAGAGGATACTGCTCCGGAACAGAAAAGGCAAGCTGGAACACACCACCCTCAAAAGGAGTCTCAGAGGGTCCCTAATTGTAAACAAAACAAAACAAACCAGAGCAAATTTCAGAACCATCACTGACAAGTTGTAATCGACAAGCCTTAGTTCGCATACCTTGATAAGAGCGGTCCATTTAAAAATGTTTGAATCATCACAAACTAGTTGAATATCAGGATCAACGGCCTTTTCCCGCTGCACCTCTTTGTACTCTTTGAACAACCTTGCCCGCGATGCCTGCGTGAGAAAACGCAATCCAAAGTCAAAATCAACCTCAGTACAATTGCAAGAGATGGCATCAAAATCAGGAACAAACCACCCCCTTGCAAAGTTAATAATTCAAAACACCATAACAATTACATACATTCAGATTCATTACTCATAAACAATTGCGTCCATCACATCAACTCTAACCAGAAAACAATAAAAATAAAACAGAAAACTAGTGAGTGACAACGAACCTGCATCCTGGATATGCGCAACCTTGAAAACAATTTAACTGCAGTGTTAAGAGATGAATTTCATTATGCGTGTGTGTGGACAAAATTGAGAAAACGTAAACAAGATTCAAGGAACCAAGTATGGTACCGTGTCGCACGAATCTGTTGATCGATATCTCTGGATTTCGCGAGTGGAAAGAATTGGGACAATTATGGATCGGAAATGAAAAGTGTGCAAACAAACCCTAAAACAGTGGACCCACCAAGAAGTCTTTAGTTACCAACACCGATGGTGGGAACTAATCAGTAATATTTCCACAAGAGATTAGATCGTCCTGATCAGAAATGGTACAAATACTGAAACACATTCTTAAATAGTACTTTTTTTAAAATATATATTTATTATTGACCAAATTTATTAAAAATTACAAATTTTATTAGATTTCACTTAGTCTTTCTCTAATAAAAAAAAGTATAAATAAAGATGTATTGCTAACATTCTCATAATTAAATTAGTTTGGATAAATATCAGCAACATAGTCATATATGTCTGTGTGTTAATTTTTAATATGGATTGAATGATTAATTTAAAATAATTTTATATTATCATTTAATTATAAATTATTACTAATATAATTTTTAAAATAATTATTATAAAAATTAATATATTTATTTTATATATAATTTATAATAAAGTGACGTTGTTAGTGCATACTCTTTATTAAATATTTTTATTTTTATTTTTAATATACACATTTACAAATAAATTTATATGTTTATACATGCAATTTATAATGTGTTTGAACTAATAAAAAGTATGTAAATTATATAAAATGAAAATATTTAATAAAGAAATCATGTAATTTAATAATTAATTTGTATGAAAGTAAATAAAAATATATGTAAATTAATTTATTTAATTTAACAAATAAATTAGTCTAATTTAAAAATTTATATAATCAAAATAAAATTATTTTTTCAAACATTAAATTTACAAATTTAATATTATTTTTTCTTTTCTTAGTTACCAACTAACTTTAATTTAAATATTT
This sequence comes from Glycine max, assembly GCF_000004515.6. Lineage (NCBI taxonomy): Eukaryota > Viridiplantae > Streptophyta > Magnoliopsida > Fabales > Fabaceae > Glycine > Glycine max. The sequence continues at coordinate 6,335,767 of NC_038242.2, read as the reverse complement.
GTCTTATGTTCTTTTTTTTCTTCAACCAAATAACCTCTTTTTAACTTTTTCTTATTTTCTTTTATTCTCTTTTCTCTCCAAATACACCCTTAATTAATGTTTGTGTTGTAAATAATTTTGGCATTAATTATCTCTATAATATTCTTAATATAAATAAAACCCATCATCCGTTAGTTACTGCAGCGACAATCCCTACCAAAAAGTTTCTATTCGACTCAATCTTCATTGTTGTGTAAGACATGCTTTTCTCCACATTTCAGTCAGCGTGTAGGGTTAACTTCTCTTTTCCTTTAAAAATACAGGCGAGAAATTAGGGAATAGAAAAATTGCGTGAAATATATTCCATGTAATTTGACCCCAATTTGGAGGGCACACCAAACTTTTAACCATTACAGAGAGCGAGGAAGATAGATGCCACAAACTCCAGTTCAACCGATAGGATGTTCTCCCTATTTTTTCCCCCATGTTCAGTATTTTCTCTAGAAAAAATGTACATAATTTATTGCCAATTGCCAAACAAGCAACACTTTATGGATAACAAAATAAATAATGTACATACATTATTATAATTAATATATGTAAAACAAAAATGAAAAGAATCAAGAAAATAGACGACAAGATTTAGCAAACAGGTGAAAAATGCAAGCCCAATCACAGTTTTACATGCTACCAGTTTGGTCAGGAGTAGGTTTTGGTTTCACTTTTGCCATATTAACAAGGTCCCCAAATAACTTATCTTCTGGCTTGGAAGGCTTCCCCGGTGGCACATAGGATGGAGAAGAAACCTGGTAAGAATTTTTCGGAGCACCGTCATCTCTCACAGATAAACCATACATTTGCTGCTCAAGATATTGAACTCCTGGTTGCTGACCATAGCCATATCCTCCGAATTGGTTGCCATGCATCTGTTGAGGATACATGGAAGCCACGGGACTATTATGCATTTGATGTGAAACCATGCCCATATAGGGACCAGCAGCACCCTGAATATGCTGTCGGTACAAGCCTAATTGATTGCTTTGGACATGGTTATTGATCGTTGACATATGGCCAGCATGTGGCTGCATATACATTCCAACAGCCTGGTCATGCCCCATTGCTTGAGGTCCCTGAGGATGTGTACCACTCTGTATACTCGTCATAATCATTTGAGACACTTGCAGTGGTTGTGGGTATTGACTGCCTGCTACTGGACTATTATTATCTGTAGGTTGCGCTTCCCAGGGAGGTGGCGGAAATGATCCACCACTTGCTGTACCTGTAAACCAGAAAATAAAAAAGGGTGAATGATACAAAAAAATCCCAAATAAGAGAGCACAAATCCTATACATTGACATTCTCCCCAATCCAATCAGTCACCAACCCAGCAAATTACAGCCGGTCAGTTGGGAAAGAAAATGTTGAAGACCTATATGAATTTGCCGTAAACCAAGTTAAAAGCAGCAATCAGGGATCAGAAATCAAAATTCATCACAGCAACTGCTAAAAAGAAGAGAATGCAATTGTGAAAGGATTTGAGCCAAACGGGAATTAAACACAATAAAGAAGCATAAAGTGCACCATAAACTGGTGAAGGAGGCTGTTGCTGTTGCGCAACCTGGCCATTCCAAGAAGGACCTGTGCTCTGGGCAAAAGGTGATTGCTCATATCGAGGTGACCCCACATTTGGCACACTTACATTAGGGTAAAACAGTCCTTGAGATATGAAAGTCTGTTGTTGAAATTGAGGAGCTAACGGACTGGTTTGGCCAGCAACATTAATTAGCTGGGTATTAACAGAAATAGGTGCATTGCTTCCATTAGAAAACATATCAAAAAGAACAAGGGCATTCTGTTGAGATATAGGGCTGGCTGGCTGCTGTTCTCCTAGAGGAACAAGAGCAAGTGAAGTCTCTGCTTTTGGTGAGTTATAGTCTTCACCACTGAGTAGGTCCACTTGGGGATCAACCATTGCAGGGGGGACTGATCCATTTGATGTTGGGGGTGCAGGAAGCATTAACTGATTCAATGTTTGAGACCCAGCTCCAGCACTAGAAGACGATCTGCAAAATTATATTAAAATGAAAAGCCATATAACCAGAAGGCACCAGACAGGATAAGTCAACTTGGAATTAATTTCATACGCCAATCTGTTTCTGCATGTTTATACATGAGTCAATAACATGCAAGTCTGCAGCCAAATCTAGACTTATTACATACTCCCTCCAGTCTCTATTATAAGCAACAAGAGCACTTGTTTTTTAGTCTCAAATATAAGCAAAAGTTAACTAACTTTGCCTTATTTAATGAGACTATCTTCAAAATGCCCTTCATTTAATAGGGTCAAAGACTTTTTTATGCTTCATATCAAGTTCCAATGAAGGACAGTTTAGGAAAAAAGCTTATTTTTGTTTTGGATTAACACAATGAAATTAACTAATTTCTTAAGTGAAATCATTTTTTTCTTATAATAGAGACCGGAGGGAGTAGTTCAACAAAGACAAGAGAATCAACAATTACCAATATATGAAGCAAGACACATTGTTGGAAACTTCTGATGATGGCATATAACACACCCAACTCCCAAAGTGCAAGAATGACCAAAAACTAAAGTATCCAAAACAAAATAATAGCACAAAAATGAACAAAAACAAAAGCCTTAGCTTTAAAGCTTACAGCAAAAAATCATCTTCAATTTGATTCCTAACAACGAAGACATCATTCCACTAGAAACAATACAAACAGTTTTCCAGGGTTCCATTGGCACAGAGTTTAGAATTTATTTTGAATTATAAAATTTACTGGGTCAAACATAGTGGTAATGAATTAAACGGACTACAATAGGGTGTAAAAGGAATTATTTGAATTCTCCTCATTGGGTTTGACTGATAAAATCATGTCAATGAATGCGGAGCAATAATGGAGAACAGCAATAGACAATGGACAACCTCACATCTGTTTGTTTACTAGTATCTCCAATATCAACCAAAGGATCATCAACATCTACAAGTGCTCCAGTAGGTGCAGGTTTCGGTTTCTCAGCAGGATTTTGAGCAGAAGTTCCTGAAGCAATGGATTCATGTTTGGCCAGGACACGCTGCAGATCATCATTCAGAGCTAGGCCTTGGCATAGCAGTGACTCGTCCCTGAAAAAGTAGACAAAAGCATTCCATGATTAATGGTTTTTTGTTTGGATTTAAAGAAGAAAAAACTTATTAAGAATAGAGTTAACATGAATCAAACATGTGAAGAATATATAAATATGGCAATAATTACATTGTTTATCATGAAAAGGGAATGAGGCCTTACGAAGTTGAATTAACAAGGTTTACCACTCTCTGCTTGTATGTTCGACATTGCTCCACTAAATCAACAATAACTTCCTGCTGAAGCCCCTGAAAATAGAAGGTCATACATGAAATGTCATAATATATTCAATAGAATCAGTAGTTCTGTTGATAAAAGCCTTAATCATCACAAAATATTTTTTATTCATTTACATCATAATTTGAAAGTTTGAATTGAACAACTTACTTCTTTGTTACCAGGGTCTAATGCATTGAGCATTTCTGCAAGAACATCCATAATACCGCGTGCATTCTGAATTTCAGACAAACTGGCAATAGAAAATTCAATCAAAGCAAATCCATGCATGATTATTGACTGTAGTCTGTACCATTAGCATAATTTTGTCATCATCAACATATTATTGGGTATATTTTATGAGACCCATTGAAAAACCTTGGCCCACTCTTTAGTTTCTGTTTTGTGAAACCCACATGAAATTCTATAAATAAAAAAGAATAGGGTCATGCTAATAAACACCCTAAGGACACTAGTTAAAGAGCATTTAGTACACCCTATTAAATACTAAAAGAGTCTTACATTTAGGGACAGAGATAGTATATAATTAACACATTCCATCAAAGAAAAATCTGAAGATAGCATGGAATTAGAAGCCAAGAGATGAGTATCAATCAATATCAAGTTATCAACAATGAAGTCGACTTCCTTATAGATAATGACAAGAAAAGAGATAGAAATGTACCTAAGGGCTGGAAACTCAGACTCCGCTGAGGGCTCAGCTGCGTCTTGCTGAGCAACAGTGTCTCGTATATTTTGAGGGTATGATGACAATGGTTGTGTTTGTAGCGGCGTGAATACAGGTGCAGATTGCTTAGACCTCTGAGGGAATGCTGCCCCAGCATGCTGAAACAAACAAATCCTTTATAGAAAAAAAGGAATAGATAAACAAATTAAATTTAAAAAATTTATGAAAATATTCTTATTGTAACCATTAACACTCAAAGTCAAAACCCATATAAGCAATCAGATGATGAGCATTATGTCCAAAAGAAAAGTGGCAAATGCTTCTTTTAAGAACTGTATCTTTCCTTTTTGTAGTGATAAGTGGAGATGAAATACTTGGTAAAAAATATCTCGATGGGAATAACTTGATTAACATACCAAAAGTTCCTGGTATGCTGCATAATACTGTGGATATCTTGCCCTTGGCCCTCCAAAAGCTTCTTGCCAAGTATCTATAAGAATCAATATCTTCTCTCTGACATGGTAATCAGGCTACAATTTGTGTGATAAATATGATAAACATACTTTTCATGATGAAATCAGGTATAAAATAGGAATGCCATGAAAACTAATACCTTCTTCTTTACTATTTTCACCATCTCATGAAGAACATCTCTCTCGGCAACATGCATGTGGATAATGTCCCCACAATTCTTTATGATTGTCTCCAGCAGCTAAAATATAGCAGTCAAATCGAAAACAAATGAGCCTTTCCAATTATTAAAGATGATACAGACATTTTCTTTATACGCAGACTAGATAGAATCCTCCGTATCTGAGCAAACCTAATTTATACAGCTATAGACATTTTCTTTATACGCAGACTAGATAGAATCCTCCGTATCTGAGCAAACCTAATTTATACAGCTATAAGGTATTCTCAGATGGAAGTTATGAACTCAAACATCCAGGCAATCTGAACAAAGAACAGCAACTGCATTATGGAACATTCAATTTCCATATACATCACACTATTGACTTTACTCCAAACTAGTTCAAAGAAAAGACTTCTATTTCAAACATCAAAAAGAAAATGGCACACTAATAGTCAATAGATAACAAAACCTTTCCGCCAGTTATTTATCAATCAACGTTGAAAAAATTAATCCAAGGAATCAAACAAGTTAATAGTTTTATTCTCTTCTAATAATTTTTTCTTTAATCCACGGGCATAATAGTTGATGAATGTGGCATCTATTATTCCTTAAATCTATTATCAGACAGGGTTTTTACCATAGGCTCTTGGTTTATTGTTATTTTAAGGAAATGTCTATTTCAGACAAGCAGAGAGCTTACAGTCAGTGCAAGAATTTGAACTCTAGGAACTTTACTTCCAATCCGCTTCTTTAAACCTTTAACAACATCCTTTGCATGCCTGATAAATCATAACCAAACTGAGTTAGCAAACTCTCAAAGACAAACCAGGAAGCAAAATTATAATTATATACATAAAATTCCAGTTAAACATTTATATCTGTTCTGGACCATCCCATATAAGCAAAAATCGGTGGGCCCCACACATATGTCCCCCACAATGCCTCAGTTAAGACAGAATGAACCTGGAAACCCAGCCTCTAGTTGGCCCAAGCAAACATCTCACTACAGATCATCTAGAGGATTCATTCCAGCACATGGTGCACAGGAAGGTACAGATTGCATTTATGAGGTATTGCCCACTCAACAAGGCCCATATACCCTTTCTTCTTCCACATTAGTTACGCCTTGTCATTTAAGAACCTCTAGATGGCCCCTGAACATTGATCTTAACCAGGACAACATTAGTCCCCCATCTTTATCGCCGAAATATGGCTGTCTATCACCACCAACCCACTGGGTTTGGTAACTATCACGCATCCACCACCTTCACCTGTAAATACATGCCTCCTCCCCTTTAGCTGTAAGATCTTAGATTCAATATATATTGTTACTCTGCCAGAATCACTCTTTAACTCCAGCATTAGAGTCTTTACAGGTACTGCACCACCTTCATTGTGCTCTGCTGTGTCCAATCTTCTTTAAGCCTATCAAGAGCTGAATTGATCTGAGAGTGAATATACCCCATTCTGGATCACCTCAGACCAATATCCATTAAAAAACGAAAAATTCCAGTCTCAAACTATATAAACTCAGAAATGCATAGAACCATAAATAAAGAATAAAATAAGATGTTCCACCCTTTTCTCCCGTTAGCAAAAGACTGAAACAACTCATAATCAACTTGGAGATTTCCAAATTATGAAACGTAACTTAATGGACACAAACACAAAAGTATTAGAGCTCCTAGAAGGTTTATAATGTCCTGTGGAAGGGAACTGGGAACTGGCAACTTATAGTGACCAGAAGCAAATTAGACATCACACAGCATCAGACTGAACTAGATGATCATGCACGAATTAGCGAAATCCATAATAACCATCTACTATCCCTATTCCCTAATTGATCAATGAAACAACAGCACTCAATCCCCAATCACCGATTCAAAAAGTGAAAACTCAAGTCCAACCTCTGGCTCGACTCTCTGTTCCATTGCTGTTACAGTTAATAAAACAATGCAAAAAGTGAAATCACAGCCGTCATCATCATCATCATCATCATGAAACAAATAAGAGTATAAGAAACACAGAAGGAATTAGGAAACGCAAATCTTCATCCATCGACACTAACTCCACTCTATAACCTAGCTACCATCGTCAGAATTCATTCATAACATAAGGCCAAAGAAATCTCACTCGTGCATTTTCACTCGCAACAATTCCGCCATAAACCACAGAAACAAAAAAGAACTGTTCGATCAAAACACGCAACAAAGAGAAAGAAGAAGAAAATAGCGCGTAAAAAAACAATTACGTTGAGAAAAAGAAAGGACGCGAAAATCCGAAGGTATACGCACCCAGGGTCACGATTGAGTATGTCACAGATCTCCATGTTCAAGGCCCAATCAGGGCCCACGAGCATGCTGCTCGTGGCACGTTCCACCAAGGGATTCACCATGGCCTCTCGCCGGCGACGATATGATCGATGCTTTTCCGGTGAGTTGAAAGAACGATTCCGGCAATAGCACAGAGATATATAAGTAAGTAACGGCCTCGCTCGTTATATGTCTCTAACAACAATAACAAAGATTGCATACGTCACTGAATGAATTCCGTTGAGGTAAAGTAGGGGTAGAATTGGAATGAGAAATAAGGGACCAATAATTGAAGTGCACGTGTTAGTGTGAAGGCGTGCTTTCGCTATGCCACACCTTCACCTGGTAACAGTCCCGAAACAAGATTTGCATCATACGTACATAGTCAACAGTATTTGAATTTAAATGCGGACGTTGTTTCCGCAAAACCATAAAATAGGAAACTGAATCAAAATCAAAATATGGTCATATTTTTATGATTATTAATAAAAAATATATCAACCAAAACTTTATTTTTCTAAAGTCTAAAACCTTTTTTCCTGTATTAAAATAAATCATTGATTCCTTGTTCCGTTTCGATCCTTATATAAAATAATAAGCGAACGAGATACACAACCATTTCTAAGTAAATTTTAGCTTATTTTCTTACATTAATTTGATCATATTTAAATAAAATTCTCAAAAAGCACTTATAAGAGGAAAAAATAAATAAAAGTATAATGATTAAAATTATCATAATTATATGAGAAAAAAGTGTGATTAAAAAAGAAGACCAAGTCAATATAATTAACTATATTTTTTAGTAGAGATTAGTTTTCAATATAATTAATGAATATTTTACACTAATATTTATGATGGCAAAAATGAAAACTTATACATAAGTTAAAATGAGAAAACTTCTATAAATTAATTTGTCATGAGAAATTTTATTAAAAAATGACTTAAATATGTTTATCATACCTGGAAAATAAATCGTTTTCAAATTATTATTTAAAATTTATTTTTGATCATTTATGTACCTAAAATTTGTTTAGGTTTCAGTATAGTACTTAGTACTTATCGTTAGTCTTGTTCTATTGAATGATAATGTATAGGTGGAGTATCACATCTTTAGGACCAATCACTTACACATATTCAAAAAATCTTCATTCTCACATCTCACTCAACCCTTTTTCTCTCCCCTCTTGTCAAACTCACTTGCATCACCATAGTTGTGATTGCATTCTTCTTCATGAGCCTCCACTCTCCACCGTAGTTCCCGCTACCATCACCGCCAATAGTGTCCATGCCATCGCCTCCCTCCTCCTCCTCCATTCATCTTCTTCATCCTTTCACCACCACCCAAGTTGGTCCATCTTCTTCATCCTTCCACTACCACCCCTCATTTGTGCACAATCATGATCCCACCACGACCCTCTACCGTGCCAGGTCAATGCCCATGCGACAGCCACCACCAACTTCATCAATGCATGTCGTCGTCATGATAGTGTTCGTGATCTCCTCAGCACGCAAGGTGTAAGTGTGGACGAGACGGAGGTCAAGGTTAATGATGGGGGTGAAGTGGACGACGCAATCAGTGGACCTAAGGCAGAGGATGAGGTGGTAGGAGTAGAGGTGGCGCGGGGGAGGTAGGTGAGCAAGTGAAGGAGCATGGTGGTGAACTCAATCTTGTCTAGTGAAGTCATATTTATTTAAAAAAAATATTAGTTAATAAAATATAATAATTAATTTTTTTAAATAAATTAAATAATAAATAATAATATGACTTCAATTTGCTAAGGTATCAAGTGATTAAACTTGGTGACGTAATACCTCATCTACGACATCATCACATAATAAAATAAGACTAACTACATATATTATATTAAAACATTAAAAAAAATTAGGTGCATAAATGACCAAATGTAAATTTTAGGTTATAACTTAAAAACGATATATTTTCTAAATATGAAAAACATATTTAAATAAAAAAAATATTTGAGAGAATTTTATTTCAGTTTTTCTTCTTATCTTCTTCTCATCCAAACAAAACCTCAACAAATATTTTATTTTTAAGACTACTAACTTTTTATTTTCTTTTTTCATATTTTATCTGCACCAATTTACTTGAAACCTTGTTCCACTTTGTTCATTTTATAAAGAAAAATATTATTTAAAATGGTACCGTGTTATTAAAAATTATTCAAACGTTAAAAAATGATTTAAAATAATATTATAATTGTTTTGTGAAGAGGACGCACATCACACACACAAAAAACAATTGGTCAATTGCCCATTTTTTTCAAAAGTAATGAATTGCCATACTTGAGAACAATTAAGCAAAATAATCATTTTTTCATCGTTCCTTTGTAATATGAAATTTAAAAATTATCGTTCTAGCTAATTTTTAAGATGATGAACTATAATAAATAAATTCAAATATTGAAAGTGATGTGTGTCTGCGCATGATGTATATGTGAGAATTTTTTTATAATTAAAATTATAAATCTAAAATATATAATCATACATAAATAATTAAAAATAAAAATTAGAGATGACATGATAACTTAAAAACCATGTACATTTTTTTCTTTTAATTTGATTATTTAAATATGATTTAATGAAATATATTTATAATTCTTATTTTTCATAGTAAAAAAATTATCATTTTTACGTATAAAAAAAGTTTTCATTTGATATATTGCGTATGCCATCATACATCATATATCACATATTATTTTACATTTATTAGTTAATTTGATAACTAATTTCATCAAATAATTCCAATTTAATTAACTAGCTCTTAAAAAAAAATTGACTTTTTAACTCTTAAAAAAAACTTTTAATGAGCAAAATCTCCTTTTGATGTTCAAATTCTCTCTTTTGATGTTCTATAATGAGCAAAATCTCCTTTTAATGTTCTATAATGAGCAAAAACAAACATTTTTAATTTACCCATCACTTTTTTTTTGTAATAAATAATTTTCATATTTACCTCAAGTTACAACAACTTTTTTAAAGTCAATAAGTCAACCTTCAATAACATGTCATGAATCACCACAATCATTAAGCAAAACTTAATATATGATTAAGCCAACTGTCACGAATAAAATATTCTAGAAGAAAACAAATACGATCACCTCTTTCAAAGCAAATCGGCTTAGAGGTAACCATCGACCATAGCCAAGCGTATATTCTCTCTACTAGGATAACAAACCTCTGTATTGAATGAATTGTATTTATTTTGTATACTTCTTACCTTTTTTTCTTGCTGAATTTGTATATTTCTTACTTGTTAAGATTGTTTTATATAATGAAATTTGGTGAGATTTATGTACGTTAATTATAATTTGCGCCTCATGTAAAAAAATTATAATTTGCGTCTGATCCCCCGAAAAGCCACCAAAAAATTGATGTAAAAAACCATAAATAAACATATTTAGATTATAAACATCCTTTTTTTAAACTGCAGATTATAAACATCCTACAAATAAACTTTTCTACAAATCTTGTGATAATATTTTAAAAAAAATCTAGATAATTGTACTTTCTAGCTTGTAGATAAATGATAGTGATAAAGTATGCTTACAAATCAAAACCAAAAGTTACCAAAATTATGACGCAACGATCAGAATTTCTGTCAGTGCAATACAATAGTTTACTACATTGGTGGCTCCATCATGTCGCTATTGCCATCTTCATTTTGGTGCCCGCTCTCAGAAGGAAACCAGCCAGCTAAAGGAAAGAACGCCACCATATATATATATATGGCAGTAGCGTCAATGTTAAATAAACAAACAAGATAGATTCATCAGCGCCAAATTGAGAAAGGATATGATATAATTTACAAACGATAAAAGATATAAGTGAAATTTTAGGATTGGAAGTTTGGAATTATATTATAGATATATAAAATTGTAACATCAATTTTTTCTCCCTTATACTTCTCATTAAGTGCAAGAAATATAATAAAAAAACATATTTTACTGACTATTTTATTCTTGTGGGACCAAATATTCACCATATATTTATATATGACATAAAATTAATATTTATTTATTTTTGGAATTCTATGACGATTTAGTGTAGAGTTTTTTAATTTATCTTTATTGGCTGATTTTTTTTATGTAATTTATTACGTCATCATTTAATAGATCGAGATTTACATAGACATCAAAATAAAAAAAAAATGAAAAAATCAGATCGTAAAAAATAATAAATAAATATTTTTAGATAGTAAATTGGAAAAAAAATATAATACATGTATTTTAAAAAAACAAAAAGCAAGTTGCATCAATAAGGAACAGGTGTGCCAACAGCTGGCAGGGTGGATTTCATGTCCTCAACAACTAGATTCAGTAGAGTCTGGGTTATAGGGCCTTCTTTACCTACAAGAAATGATTAACGAAATCAAATCAACTCATATAAAATGGAAGAACATTAAGCTACGAATGATATATTATAACTATTGAAATGTCTATCCACCCAAGAAATGCACAATGAAAAAAAAAAATATATATATATATAAGAAGAACATAAGCATCATTAAATCTGCTGACGATAATTAATATACAGCATATGTCAAATGCCCACAGGTCACAACTAAATAAGCCAAGACCAAGAGTATTGTCGGTAAAAAGTTTTTACTCTTGCTTTTCGTTTTCAAGAATTTTGATATAGTATCAGTATAGCGATTTGTATACTATCAATTACTAGTAAGTAAATAATAATTAGTGAATACCATATTTTTAAAATTTAATAATTTTCAAGTATATTAGTAAATCATAGCAGCAAAAACCTTCGCAGTATATTTCAACTAAATTTGTATATTAATCATTGTCTTTCCTCCCAAGAAAATAAGTAGTAAAAGTACTAACCACATCCAATTATCTGCTCATCCCACTGCACTACAGAGCGAACCATAATTCCACTGCCAAGAAGCATCATTTCATCTGCATTCTTCCCTTCCTCCACGCTCACATTTTTCATTCTTATCCCACAAAGCTTACCTTCCCTAACCAAAGACTCAGCAAGGGTTAAAACCCTCTTAGCCGTGCAGCCACTTAGAATTTTGTCACATAGAGGCATCACAAGTTCCTTCTCTTTGGTGACAAAAGCCACGTTCATGCTAGGCCCTTCAGCAACAAACCCATCACTATCAAGCCAAATGCCCACAAACGCACCAAGTTCCTCAGCCTCCATCTTGGAGAGCACGTTCGGAAGATAATTCACACTCTTGGTGGTTGCAAACTGAGGAGGCTTAATGGGAACATTTGAGGTCACAACTTTAACTCCTCTGAAGTTGATTGGTGACAAATCCTGTATTGTGATTGCGTAAAGACACGATTTGTGGCAGCCAGAGGGAGATAGGTCGAAATCTCCTGGTCCCGCTGAGAGCCAATAACGTAGTGTTCCGTTTCTGCATTTTGAAGCACTCACGGTTTGGATAAGTATTCCTCTTATGGTTCCACGATCATATGGGGGGTTTATTTTGGCTGTGGATGCTGACCTTATAAAGCGGTCAAGGTGTTGATCCAGCTCGTAGAGGTATCTATAATAATGCATAAAATACATCATTTGACAGCTTAAAAAATATACAAAAAATAATAAAAAATTCTAACTCAATTGGTTGAACATAAAAATTTTATTTTTGATTTTCATGGATAAAAAAAAATATAAAGGAAAAAATGAGATAAGAGACTTTATATTACATCATAAATTCAAAATTCATAAATAATCCTGCTTCGTATTGAAACTGTGTTAGATATACAACCAATAATGTTTTAGTGTTGAAGTTTTGAGATATATATTATTGACATGGTGGGGGAGGGTAATCTTTGGGGGTGTCAAGGATCGAACCTTAGAGCATTCGTTAATTGTTTCTCACATCTTGTCGATGATCCTTTGATGTTTTAGGGATAGTTGGTGGTTTTATATCTAAATTTCAGTCACATAGTTTCTAATACAATTTTTTAAACACATTCTTTTATATAAAAAAAAATCTGTATTATTGTTTGAAGTTTATTTGACCCACAAATTTGCGAGTCTTGTACCAGATGGAGTATCTGGCTATATCTGAGGATGGTACTAGGCTTTGGCCGAGGGATAGATAGTTGCCTCGAGATGTTTGATTCTGGCTGGGGGGTTTCGGCCATACTCTTTCGTAGTGGACCAACCCTTGTGGATTCAAGTCCTATTTATGATTTTGTAATTTTTATCAAATTTTAAACAAAACACTCGTCTTTCTATATATCTAATGCCTTGTTGATTAAGTATGATTCATAATGGGATATAGAGTAGTAGATCAGAAGATTCATCTTATGAAATCAGCATAAAGTATTGAGATCTGATAGATCTTCTAGCTAGCAACAAAGTGTGGGCTTCTCTATGTTGAGTTATATATATATGAATACAGTGTCCTCATTATGAGGAGGAAATGACTAACCCGTCTATTATTGCTGTAGTATCAAAGACACCATGGCCCCTGTGGACCATGTGGTCATCCATGGGAATAACCATAGCAGCTGGGTCTGTTGTTATCCCACCAAAAATGCTAGAATACATAGCAAGGAATTGCTGCTTGCCCTTTACCTTTTCTCTGAATGATTTTAGTTTTTCCATAGCCTGATAAATGTAAAAATGAAAAACCATAAGTAACCTTTGTGACTAATTAAATTGCCAATGCGAAATTAATGAAGAGGTTGAAAGGTAAACCTCTGAACAAGACAAAAGTGGAACATCAGATATTTCAGTTCTAGAATCTGCAACATCAAATGATTTATGAACATCAATATTTGTTAACCATAAAATCATGTCACTTGATTATTGTGATATATCAATTGGTCCATGAAAAGGCCACAAAAATAAAAAATAAAAAAGCAGATTCATGAAAAAAACTTACAAGCCAAGCATCCAGATTGATTGCAATTTGTCACTGCCTTCATTTTTATGATGGAGCCACGTGGAACAAAGCGGTGGTCAAGTCCCTAAAGTGAGAGATTCTGCATTGTTGCATATATAAGTTGCATAAGGTGATCATTATCAACTAGAAGCTGGTTTGTTTTATTAATAAAATATTAGAAGTATAGTGTCAAAAAATTTAATCATTAAACCAATAAGAAATTGTTTTCTTAATGAATAAAAAAATAAGAAATTGTTTTCTTGCAATACGAGAGAATGCATGTCATAAGCAGACCAACGGCTTGAAGGCTAATGGTTTATGAAGAAGCATTACGTTGACTTCAGTTATGCTAACATAGTACAGAACACGGGAAAAAAATATATTAAGATAAATCAATTATTATTTACTATTAGTGATAAAAGTAAAGTTATTTTATTTAAAAGTGTAATAATGAATTTCATTATTTTTTTAATTTATTAATTCATTAACTAGCAAATTTAGTACACGGGAACACGCCTTTTATTATTGCTTTTGTTCAAGCTTCACTGAAATTATTTCTCACTTTTTGTCATTAAGCTGTATGTTTCGAGTTTCGACCATCTCTGTGGTTCAATTCTAGGTTCAGCGAGAGGAGACAACTGAATTGGAATATAGCTACCAACCCAAATCTATCTTAAAATATACACTGTTTAATTTCAAAATCCAAACCCATTAAAATCAATTTCAGGGGTTGGGTTAATGAACCAATCAGATCTTTCTCACCCCTAGAAAAAGTAGAGAGAAAAAATATATGGAAAAGATATAAATTGAAAGAGTTTAATACCTATTTTTACATTTTATAATATCAATTAATAAAAAAATGGTATAATTTTTTTATAGTTATTATTATTATAAAAATTAATAAAATTATTTAAATAAATGTTGGTTGGATTGGATAAGTGTAAATAGAAAATAAAAATATAATTTCAAAGGAAAAATATAAAAAAAATAAAAAATGTAATAATAAAAAATAAAAAAGTTTAAAATGAAAAATAATTATTCATTTCATTCCAAAGTATGCATACCGCCGCTGGCATACCAAATTCTGAAAGCAGCTTTGTGATTGTCACCTAAAAAATAAAAAAGTATTTCAACAAAATTAAAGAATTAACGAGAGAGCACCGAAATAGAATAAAGTTTACCATCTCCTTCACGTTTAGGTTCAACTTGCAATCTGTTAATTCACGATTCAAACCCTAATCCCGCAGTTACAAGTTTCTATCACTGTCACTGTTCTCAAGTTTCTTTACCATCTTTCAAATTCCATTTTCTTCGAAGTCATACACTTTTCACTAAAATAAAAATCAATTAATCGGAGCAGCATGTTAGGGTTTCGAAAAGCCAATTTCAGAGCAGGCTTGAAACCCTAGATTCCACAAATCCATGCCAGCTTGATCTCGCGGTGCTTCCGTCAATGGCGATCATCGGCGATGCGCTTCGCCAGGCGTTCATGCCGAAGCGCGAGTACGAGAGCCTCAGAGAAGAAGACAAGGCGTGGGGTAAGCTTCAGAGACCCGTAACGGTGGCTTCCGTGGCCGTCATCGTGCTCGCAATCGTCGTGTCCACTGTTATCAGTTTGAAAATCGTGTTTCCGAGTAGCGATGGAAGAAGAGCGTTCTGCGTCGATCGAAGGCTTCAATCCATACAGTTAGGTATGAAAGGTGGTCCCGATTCGGATCTGTTCCCTGGCGCTTTTTATCTTACGGACCAGGAGATTGCTGATTATTACTGGATGGTTGTGTTTATTCCCTCCATGATCGTTTTCGCGCTCTCCGTTGTGTATCTCGTTGCTGGTAAGGAAGTGAATTTCATTGCTGAGTTGTTTGGCTATGTTTTTCTATCTGATTATTGTTAAGAGGTAGAATGCGCAATATTTTCATTTAAAAAATATTGTTGGTGTTTGCAGTATGTATTAATTGAGAAAGGTGCCTAAATATAGTTAGAGAGACTGTATGTTAAATGTAATGTCATTATGTCAATGTCACTTCGGTGACCTCTTCTCTTGGTTCTAACTTCTAAGTTTGATTTTAAAACATTTATGGCTATAAAATAATGATTGAGAGAATATTAGGCGTGGGGGCTCATTTGAGGTGGAGAATTGTTTGGCACTGAAAGAATTCAGGAATGGGGGCTGCTGGGAATATTTTTCTAGAGAAGCACTGTGGGAAGAATTGCACTGTTGATATTGCCATTTATGGCGGACGTATAATTCATGATTGCCGTCAAATCTGAAATTTCTATGGGGATGATCAGGAAATAAATTTCTTACATCATGGTTAAAAGGAAGTAGTCGTGAAACGGAATTAAAATCACAAGAAATGGAAGCAAAATGGTTGATGTCAATAAAAGATTGAGAGAGAAGTCTTAGCTCACATGAGTCATGGTACAAGTTGAATTGATAAGTAAAATACTTCAATGGACTTGGATTGTCTCGCTATTGTGATATTTAGAAAGCCAATTCTTTGATTTCCTATTAACTTGTCTAGTTTGTGATTGCTGAAATTTAAGGATTATCTATAGGCATTGATGTAGCGTGTGGGTTATTTTCAACAAGTTTGATATGAGCAAATTTGGAATATGGGATCGTTGTCTTTGATAATTTGAAGTTATGCATTTCTGGCATTCTAGAGGTGTATTGGGTGGGGAAATAGATCATTTTGTGCTTCTCAAAAGTTCTTTCTAGCATCTTGTTAATTTGCATCACTTGATTTATTTCGAAGACGAGAATTGATATGTGATAGTGTCTACACTATCTTAGTAGAGTAATGCTACATTCTCAAATTTTGGATTCACAATCCTGCACAGTTTTACAGTTTGATTCATGTAAGTCAAATGTTTTCCGTTTTAAACTTAAGAAAGCTGCACAAATGTCCATTACTCTGGTAGAGTATTTCTCATTTCTATTTTCAATACAACCCCCTACCTTTTTATTGGAAGTTTAGATAACGCCACATAACTATGTTTTAAATTTCTCTGGTAGAGTATTAATTCTAAAAGCTTTGTGTTTTTTATTATTAATTCTAAAATTTCTATGGAGACTCTTTGGTTATGCTTGATGTTTTTTATTATTTGATAACACTATTTCACAGGCATGGCTGTTGCATATTCTGCTCCAAATAGGCATGGATGCTTGAAGGTGGTTGAAAATAATTATTGTGCTTCAAGACGGGGTATGTTTTCTTCTCTGTCAATGGTTTTTTCCCTTGTGTGCTTTTTCTACGCTTTCAATTATGGCATCAGTTTTCTTCTTAAGTTTTTGTTTTCTTTGGATAACCTACAGGCGGTGTTCGCTGTCTATCCATCTTAAACCTTATCTTTGCCATCGTCTTTGGTGGTCTTGCCTTGTTTCTTGGTTCAAGCCTCTTGACAATGATGAGCAACTGTTCTAAACCTCTGTTTTGGTGCTATGAAATTGCATGTTGGGGACTGGTTGTTCTATATGGTGGCACTGCCTTCTTCTTGAGGAGAAAGGCAGCCACAATTCTTGATGAGGGAAATTTTAGTGGTCGAAATCTAGGGCTGGAAATGCTGGAAGCAAGCCCCCTGGAAGTCACACCAGAGGTGGAAAGGCGTGTTAATGAAGGGTTTAAGGCATGGATGGGTCCATCCCTTCTTTCTTCTGATGAAGAAGACGAACCTAACAGCTATGATGAGGCACCTCATTCAGCACGTACTAACTCAAACAGGCAAAGACTCTGAACTGGATAAATTCAGTGTGAAGAGCCTCGCATCATCTTTTCCAGCCTTTCATGCCTTGAATAATGCTGTATGGTTTGGAAATCAGTTTTGGACAAAAAATGTTGACACGTATCATATGACAAAAACAAATGTTGATTAAAGAAGTATGGATTTGATGCTCAACTTTGAACTACGGTTTCATCTGGTCAAGTAGGTAGTTTGTGTAGTTTAGCTTGTAAATAATTTTATTTTGGGAATGACCATTGACCAAGCTTTGCCTTTCCTAAGGTGGATCGCAAAGTGCACTTGTCGATCTTCTCTCTGGGCCTGCCTTTTCTTAATTGCATTTTTAGTCTCCAATTATTGGGTATGTACAATTTTATTTAAATTTAGTGTTTTATTATGTCTCAAATATGATTTTTTCTAAATATATATGTGTGAAAAAAAACTCAATAAGAGTACGAACCTTAAAGTCTATTTGATTCCAGAAAATATTTTATTTAATAAAAAAATGGTTTTATTTTTCATGTAAGTATTTAACAATAAAATAAAAATAATGTGATATTTTATAATTAATAATAAAAAATAAAACTAGAAAACATTTTTCCAAACTTAATGATCCTCAATTCTGAATTCCTATCACTATCTCTCAAATTTTAAAAGATGGAAATAAGATTATAAATAAAATCCCGAAGCAAATAATATAAGTTTTTGGTTTGTTTTGAGTCAAAGTAGACCACCAGAGATTAAAGATTAATATTGCTTGCAGTTCGTGTTGTCATTAACCCAAGCAAATAATGTAAGTGTTTAAACATAATTCTATCTATTAAAATTTGAAAATTGATAATATCACACTAAAATTTACCTAAATGATGACCTTCATTACTATAAATGGACTTATGCACATTAAAATAAACTAAAATTGATATTCATACCATTACTTTTCTTACCCTATTGCTTACATGATGATAAAAATTAAGATACAATTACAAATTGTATTTCAATTCCAGTAAAAAAATTGTATTTAAATTTTTTTATGGTATTGTATTTCAATTTTTCACTTTATATTTTTGGAGAAATTTCCATATCTTTTTTATCCAACTTATTAAACTTTTGTAAGAAGCCAGAAGCCCAATACTTGTGACGGGCCTGAATAACCTTAATTGATTTAGAGCAGTTTATTCATTTTCTTTTTATTTTTTTGCTTCGGTAAAGAGCGTTAAACATACTCAGTTCCTCTCTGACTGTGTGCACGCAAACCCTAACCTAGTTCTTCTTCTGTCTCGGCACCTCTCTCCCCTCCCCTGAACCCTGTTCCATCCTCCAACCATGGCGAACCAAGACTTCGAAGAGCGCCAACAGCAGCAACAACCGCAGGAGCTAGGGTACGACCCGAACTTCGTCCCCGACTCGGTAAAATCCTTCGTGGTCCACCTCTACCGCCACATCCGCGAGAAGAACGTGTACGAGATCCACCAGATGTACGAGAGCTCCTTCCAGACCCTCTCGGAGCGTCTCTTCAAAGACACCCCCTGGCCCTCCGTGGACGCCGTCGCTCACTACGTCGACAACGACCACGTCTTCTGCCTCCTCTACCGCGAGATGTGGTTCCGCCACCTCTACGCCCGCCTCACTCCCACGCTCCGGCAGCGCATCGACTCGTGGGACAACTACTGCAGCCTCTTCCAGGTCGTCCTCCACGGCGTCGTCAACATGCAGCTCCCCAACCAGTGGCTATGGGACATGGTCGATGAGTTCGTCTACCAGTTCCAGAGCTTCTGCCAGTACAGGGCCAAGATGAAGAACAAGACCGAACAGGAAATTGCACTCCTGCGACAGTTCGACCAGGCGTGGAATGTTTTCGGTGTTCTCAACTTCCTCCAGGCGCTGGTGGAGAAGAGTGCTATTATTCAGATTCTGGAGCAGGAGAAGGAGGGGCTTGAGCAGTTTACCGCGACTGATGGGTATGATTACAACGGGGGGAGTAATGTGCTAAAGGTGTTAGGGTATTTTAGTATGGTGGGGTTGCTTAGGGTTCATTGTTTGTTGGGGGATTATCATACTGGGCTCAAGTGCTTGCTTCCTATTGATATTACTCAGCAAGGGGTTTATACTAGTGTTATTGGGAGTCACATCACCACTATTTATCACTATGGTTTCGCCAATCTCATGCTCCGCAGGTAATGTTTTTGTTTGTGAGTTTGTTTTTATATATAATCACATGGTGTTCTTGAATTGATAGCTTCACAATGCTATTGAATGGATTTGTTTTAGTCCTGAATCCTGATCGATGCTGGATGGTCGTTTGGGTGGGGTCATATGTTCCCATTGCTATTTGTAATTAAAGATTGTGGATGATGTCTCTTGCCTTAGCTTGTGAATAAAATTTTACCATTTGAAGCACCTTGTCCATTGTAATTGGCCTTCTTTTTTGCTAGCGTAGATTGGTAATGTTTATTCACCCAAAAAAGGATTGGTGGTTTTTTGTTGTGGGTTGTCGTGAAACTCCTCGTTGGACTATTAATTTGTCTTTGTTGTTTAAAATGGAATGGTTTCATTTTTGTAATTTTCTAATTATTCCACAGTCATATAAATTGAATTAATGAAATTAAATTTGTCTTGTTCCATCTCATAATAGCCATTTAGCCGAAACTGATCTACTTCTGTACTGAATTTCCTTAATTTGTTAAAAAAATAGAAATGGGTAAACACTCAACTATTCAGGAGTACTATGCACTTGCAATATTTCATCTTTTTAGAAGATCAGACCAATAATACAACATATTCCCCCGTGCATTGTTTTGGATAAAGTTTGCCGCATGTTGGCTTAAAATAATGCTCCATTTAAAAAGGCTGTTTTGAAGACTGTGTCTCTATTGAAGAATTCTATTCCTCAAGATGGTGTTTTTTATTATTATTTTCTCCTCTTATTTATCTCATTACATGGCCTAACCTGTAGCCTATTTTACAGATATGTGGAAGCAATTCGTGAATTTAACAAAATTCTCTTGTACATCTTTAAGACAAAGCAGTATCATCAGAAATCACCCCAATATGAGCAGATACTGAAGAAAAATGAACAAATGTATGCCTTGCTGGCAATTAGCCTTTCACTCTGCCCCCAAAGCAGGCTTGTTGATGAAACTGTGAACTCTCAGTTACGTGAGAAGTATGGTGAAAAGATGGTTAGAATGCAGAGATATGATGATGAGGCATTTGCTATCTATGATGAGCTCTTCTCGTATGCATGCCCCAAGTTCATTACCCCTTCAGCACCTAGTTTTGAGGAGCCTCTTGTAAATTACAATCAGGTATGCCTTTGATGCAATGTGGGTCACTAGAAAAGCATTTGGAGTGAGTGCATAGCCCCCCAAAACTTCAAATTTGAAGTTAGCTCCACTTAAACTGAAATTTGAAGTTCAAATTCTTTATTGAGCTAATAACTAATTTTTTTCTCCTTCCACAATCTTGATGGGTGAAGTTTTATCTGGTTAGGAATATCTATCCATCCCCTAAAAACTAAAAACTGCACACAGAAGAAGAGAACATGATCTACTAAACAATAGTCAACTGAGCAGTTAGTGAACTACATTGAAGTGAATTTTGGTATTTTAGAGTTCTTGTTATCATTGATTTCATTAAAGAGCATGCTAGATACCTTAATCTTTAGAGTGTGTATTTTCTGTATTTTATTATTTAATTTTTCAGTCAAGAATTTGATTTTTTTTATTTAATATTGGTATTCATTTTCATAATGTTGACCTTAGACTTCTATTTACACCTTGGGCCTTCTATGTTTATGGGTTCATTAAAGGCTTGCATTGATCTGGCAGACTTGCTCAACTTGTTAGAAATAATTGTTTGGATATTCTTTTTGCTCCCTTACATTCCCCCTTTTTCCAAGTGAAATTGTGAATAACTAAATGTTATTTGTTTTGTCAGGATGCCTATAGACTTCAGTTGAAACTGTTCCTTTATGAAGCAAAGCAACAACAGTTGCTATCAGGTGTCCGGACCTTCTTGAAAGTGTATTCAACAATCTCCCTCACAAAACTTGCAAGTTACATGGAAGTGGATGAACCCACCTTAAGGTTGCAAGACATCCAATTATTTTAGCATTCCCCTTGGTTATCAGGATTTTTTTTTATAAAATATAAATTGTGCATAAGCTTATTCATGCACTTCCGTTTTGATGCTTGGCCACAGGACTATCTTGATGACATACAAGCACAAGACACATGCTGTTGATAGTGATGGGAAAATTACATCCAATGCCGATTTAGATTTCTATATTAATGATGTAAGCTTGCTCACTATTTTCTCCTGAATATTCCTTTTCTCTTATTTCAAATGCTATTTGGGAATGTTAACAGATTTTCTGGGCCATTTTGGCATGAGTGTCCTTTTCAGTTGAATTTGTTTCTTTGATAATAATAGCATTTCCTTGCTCTCTAAGTCTTTGTTGATATAAGGATCAAGTCTGAGCTCAGACCACCAAATACATTACTGAGTCAGCAGTACACCAGTGATTGTCTTTTGATTAGTCTTACCATTTGTGTTTTAATTGACTTATGTTTTACTTTTATGTATATTAAGAATAATCCAAAGGCACAGGGGTGTCAGTGGTGAATGGACTCCCTGCTTGACTACCTTGTGCCAATGCTGTAAACATTGGACAAGGGGTTCATAGTGTCATGCAAAAGTTAGGTTTTTGGAATTGAACTGTATGGCAGTTCACCAGTTTCTATCTTGCCCAGGGCTGCAAATTCTGAACATCTTTCTCATTTCCTGCAGGACACAATTCATGTTATGGAGTCTAAGCCTGCCAAACGTTATGGGGATTACTTTTTGCGTCAGATTGTCAAGGTATGCTTATAATGCATTCTGTTGCATAATTTTCATATTTGCTAAGATTTCTTCCTGTTTCCTTGTATGTGACCATTTTGTTGTGTTTTGTTTTGCAGCTTGAAGGGGTGATCAATGAGATGGACGGTATAAAGCTAGAGTGAGTTACTGCCTATAAGATGCTAAAGGATTTGGTAGTATTCCGTTGTGGGTTTCCCTTTCTACTTGCTCTCCAGGCGGAGTTTTTGCTGAGGAGTCTGTTTTGAGGTGGAGGATGTAGTTAGCTTTCTACATGTAATTCTAAAATTTTCTTTCCCCGACTTGGTTTTACGAATTAACTTACCCATTTATTGTTTCAAAAGAGGGCTTACAGAAGTTAATAATTCTTCATGTGTGTTGCTCGATTTGATTCATGATTTATTATATAGCTTTAACACTTTTGTCCGTCTCCCAGCAAGTTAGATTGTACTAGTATAGATTATGCAATAATTTCCCGGCGAAATAAATTGATATCTGAGCGAGATCAAAAACCAAACAGGGCTCTCAAATCCTATATTATTTGGATAAATTTTAGGAGAAGTAACTAAATTGATTTTTTTTATAAATAAAATTAAATGATCCAAGTTTATGATATCAAAATAGGATTATATTTAGATACGGAAAAGGACTGAGGTGACATTCGACTCAAGCTTAAATTAAGGTCTAAACCTAAATGAGGGAGGGACTTAAGGATTCAGGTTGTTGCTTGAGGTGACATCTAACTCAGTTCAAAGTGAAACCCAAACCTAGATAAAAGGGCATGTGAATCAAAATGGTGACACATCCAACTTAGGCTTGAAGTAATGTTCAATGAGGGCATGAGAAGCAAGATCATTGTCGAAGTTAGGAATAATCCTATGCAAAGTATATGAGGATCGAGATCATACTTCAAACTTCAAACTGACAACTTAAAGACAATGTGAGTTGTATGAGTCATGTCCCATAGAAGTCACATAGACCTTGAGAGTTTAGGCCCTTGCATTATGATGTCAAGCGAAGGTATCATGGTCGACTCAAATACTTGACTGTGTAAGGTGCTTATCACAACACCTAACTTAGTTCGAAAGGGATTAACATTAACCTAGTTTAGAAGGTTTGGTCAAGATTAACAATTATATACAGGCTATTAATGTTTACCTAACTTATGTAAATGACATGACATTTTAAATTTATCTTGTTAACAATTAATGATAAATTACAAAGTTTCTTGATTTGATTTTTTTAAAATAGAACTGAAATTAATATTTTTATGCAGTTCATGATAATACATTAACAAAAATGGATATGAAATATGCTACTAGGGTGAACTCAAAAAAGAAGAAAACAAAACCACTTTCTTGATAATATTTGTAGTGCTTCTAAAAAAACATTTCTTTAAGAAATATTGTAAAGTATTTCTTTTAAGGCTTATACTATATTATTCTTTTTATAATATATAAGAGTGTATGTATTAGTATAGTTTATTTAAAATATATTATAAAATCTATTTTAATATAATTTTTATTTTAAAATGTTATGGTTTATTTATAGATAATATCTAAATATACATAATTATATAATATAATTTGATCTCTGTCCAAAGCATTGATAAAGTCATGATCGAACTAGATTTATGTCCAAAAGATTAACTTTAATTAAAATATTCTTTCGTGAGTCGTGAAGGTCAATCTAGTCAAGTGCCACCAATACTATCATTCTTTTTAAATGACGAAAGCTACAGAAAATTTTATATATTCATATTCCTACTACTCAGCTTTGTTATTACAATATAAAATATGTTTTTTAAAAAATAAAAATAAAATATATGTGCTGTCACCTTGCACGGTGTTAATTTCAATGACTAGTTATAATATAATAATAGGTTATGTTAGAAGATGGTATGTATCACGCTTTTATTGCATCGAGAAAGTAGAAGCGACGAACAGTAGCGAAGAAAGCGATAAGGAGACCCACCGACTAAACGATGATACAAGCGGTGACATTTCAATCGCCATCCATTACATATTAATACTCCATTTGATAATAGTAGCGAAGAAAAAACAAACTCATTCTTCTTACATAATAGGGGAAGGAGAAGAAAAAAAATGAAATAAGAAAAACTCAACTTTGTAATTCGTGGAGGGAATACTTTTCCATTACGCACGCACTTTAATTACAGACGAGAAAATTATAATTAATAGTAATACAGACAGCAGCATGCGCCCACCGGTTATTCTCAAAACTACCACCTCTCTTTTGGATTCTTCTTCTTCTTCACCACCCTGTGATCGCAGACTCAACACTCTCGCTAGACACTTCCTTCCGCAAATGGCTTCTCACGACAGCATCTCCGCTTCTCCAACCTCCGCTTCTGATTCCGTCTTCAATCACCTCGTTCGTGCTCCCGAAGATCCTATCCTCGGGGTACTATTTTCTTCTCGCATCACTCTTTATTTATTCTATTTCATAACTATTATATAACGCTTGACACGAGATCGCGATTTCCTCCTCTTTTTTTCTCTTCTTTTCTTTTCGTTCTCCGAGTTTCTAAGATCTCGCTCTCAACGATCTATAGATCATTTGAGTGACTTTTTTTTTGGATGATTATGATTATTCGATATTAATTTTGTTTACTGAATCTAGGTATGGATTGATTATTGTGCAAATTCATTGTTTCCTTGCGTGATCTTAAGCTCTGATTATGTTTACGTATGAATTTCGAAGCCGCACGACACCTTTTGCCTGTGTCTTGTTGCGTTGCGTTTGAGAATTAGTTCACGTAAATTTTACACCGAAGCGGTTAATCTTGAGCTACTTTCATACGAAACGTTATCAGTTTTTGCTCCGTTTTATTGACTCTCGTTGCGTGTTTGAAAAAAATAGGTAACTGTCGCTTATAACAAAGATCCAAGTCCAGTTAAGCTCAACTTGGGAGTTGGTGCTTACCGAACTGAGGTGAGAGTGATATTTGGTTACACTTTTGTTTGTTTCTTACTAGATTATGTTAATTCATAAATATAATCGGTAGTTAAATTTAATTTGGTTTCTGAAAATGCTAGCGGATGAATCATGAGAATGTCCTGTTGTAATGTAACTAACAATTATCGAATATAATCCTTCCACTGGAAACTTGTGAGTTTTACTAATACTGTGAATTGTTCCGTTCCAGGAAGGAAAACCTCTTGTTTTGAATGTAGTGAGGCGAGTTGAACAGCAACTCATAAATGACGTGTTAGTACCTCACTATAAATATACTTTCTTTCTTCTCATTTCCGGTGACATTATGCTCTGAACTTTTTATGATGTTCTGTTCTGCATTATTTTCAGGTCACGCAACAAGGAATATATTCCGATCGTTGGGCTTGCTGATTTTAATAAATTGAGTGCTAAGCTTATTTTTGGGGCTGACAGGTTAATAATAGAAACAAAATCAGTGGTTTCTTGTTTGTAAAGATTTTTCCTAATCAGTACCTAATTGTTTATGTTTTACATTTTTTGTCATAGCCCTGCTATTCAAGACAACAGGGTTACCACTGTTCAATGCTTGTCTGGAACTGGTTCTTTAAGAGTTGGGGGTGAATTTTTGGCTAAACACTATCACCAAGTAAAGTGCTTTGTCCTTGACTTTTTTGTCCTCCTTTTTAACCGATGTTAATTTAATGATCCCACCTTAACATTTTTTACTGCACTTGTCAATTCAGCGGACTATATACTTGCCAACACCAACTTGGGGCAATCACCCGAAGGTTTTCAACTTAGCAGGCTTGTCTGTCAAAACATACCGCTACTATGCTCCAGCAACACGAGGACTTGACTTTCAAGGTTGTAAATTATTGTATCAAGCTGTGAAGTGTCTGTTACTTATTGTATCATGATCAATTTCATATTCATCAAGTTTATTTAATGTTATTTTTCCCTCTGTTCCTTACAGGACTTCTGGAAGACCTTGGTTCTGCTCCATCTGGATCTATTGTTTTGCTACATGCATGCGCACATAACCCCACTGGTGTGGATCCAACCCTTGAGCAATGGGAGCAGATTAGGCAGCTAATAAGATCAAAAGCTTTGTTACCTTTCTTTGACAGTGCTTATCAGGTAAGCCCCCTTTTGCTTGCAACTAACTTCTTGCTTCTCACCATTGTGAAATTTGTGTGTGTGCATTAAAATTACAAATCCGTCCACTTGAAATCTCTTGAATCCTGGTGTTTTGCACCGGCAGAAGAAATCAAACTTTGAGTGCTTAGCTTCCTTTTTCTTGGCATTTTCCCTGGTGGTTCATGTCCACAGAAGAATTTATCTTTACTATGTCTCAGATGCCTATTCTTTGATTAAAAACATATTTTTTTAAACTATCATTTTTTGTTCTAAAGGGTTTTGCTAGTGGAAGTCTAGATGCAGATGCCCAACCTGTTCGTTTGTTTGTTGCTGATGGAGGCGAATTGCTGGTAGCACAAAGCTATGCAAAGAATCTGGGTCTTTATGGGGAACGTGTTGGCGCCTTAAGCATTGTAAGAACTTCAAAGCATTAAATGGAGAGAATGAAGTTTTTTATTAGTGACGATAATTGAATTATGCATGTTTTTTGTCCCATTGAATCTTGTTATTTTCTTTGTATCCTAAGGGAAGATAGTGTACTTTACACTTTTATTTTTCTTTGATGACAGAAGCTTCTAGTGATTTGATAAGTTGCCCTAATTTTTTTAAAATAAACTCACCTAGGTCTGCAAGTCAGCTGATGTTGCAAGCAGGGTTGAGAGCCAGCTGAAGCTAGTGATTAGGCCCATGTACTCAAGTCCTCCCATTCATGGTGCATCCATTGTGGCTGCCATTCTCAAGGACCGGTAATGAGCCAAGCTTCTGCTTTCCTAAGATGAACTACACAAAGAAGGATTTGTTGTTGACTATCTTATTATTCTTTCCCCACTTCTTTTTTTTCTGATGAATGCTAGTCTTGAATGGTAGTGTCAAGTGGTAATGAATTTGATGGTTGTAACTACTTTGGTATTTATAGAGGCCATTCTTCCAATATATGTTTGATTAGAAGGGAGATTATACTGAGCATTGTCTTTATCCAAGATGATGATTTTCCTGGTTGTGATTGCTTCGTCATATATATTGAATACTGCCTAGGAGGTGTTCTTAGTACACATTCTTTTGCTAGGTGACTTTTTTCTGTTAAAATTTCCCACTTGTCTTTGCTTCTCTTTCAGGAATTTGTTCAATGACTGGACTATTGAGTTGAAGGCAATGGCTGATCGCATCATCAGTATGCGCCAAGAACTTTTCGATGCTTTATGTTCCAGAGGTCAGCGTCTACAAAGTTCTTTTTATAATTCCTTTAGTTTTGTCTTTGTGGATGGATCTGTATCCTTTTTTTTTCTTTTTTATGCTTTTCATTTCTGAGGTCAGCCTCTACTGAGTTCCTTTTTCAATTCCTTAAGTTTTGTCTTTTTGGATGGATCTGTATCATTATTGTTGCACTTGCACTAGTACGCAAGAAGCTATTAATTGTTTGATCATTCTTTACTATCTTACTCTGTTCTTTCTAGTTTTCTGTTTTTGTGATACGTTTATTTCAGTTATATTGATTTCTCCTTTAACTGGTCAGGCACACCTGGCGATTGGAGTCACATTATCAAACAGATTGGAATGTTTACTTTCACTGGATTGAATGCGGAACAAGTTTCCTTCATGACTAAAGAGTTCCATATATACATGACATCTGATGGGTAAGATACTCTATTTATTATGACTTCATTGAATGAGTTCAAATGAATATGATACGCATTCTCTTTTCTGCATATTCTATGCTCCAGTCAATTGTGAATATGGCAGCAATGCTCCTTGTTATCTTGCTTACCATGTATTTGTCTAATTCTTTTCCGGTGTAAAATAAACATGAAGTTGAATATGTCCCATGATGAGAGGTTACATTTTTTGAAACCCTTTTTGATGCAGGATAATAGAAAGAAGGGGGGAAAATAGTCATTACACGAATAGTAGCTATACCACTTAAAGCAAAGAACTATTATTTTACTTACTGTATACTTGAATTTGAATGCTTCACAGTAGCTAGTTTAGGTCTATATATATATATATATATATATATATATATGCCTCTTTCACCTAACTTTTCCTAACACTAAGGAACAAGATAATAGAACTTAACAACTTGACTAAATCATCTTTACCAGAAGGAATAAACCTAAAACAAACATTGTCAGATAAACAACTAAGTATCCTAGCAACCATTGTCTAAACAAATATTATTCCATATCAATTCTTCCCCTCTTGGAAGAAAACTTGTCCCCGAGTTAGATTTATCTTCTTGGAATTTGGATGATAAAAAGAAATGTCAACTATGTTGAACACGTTTTTCAGCAAATCTACTACATAGGCATTGTCATTAATTTTCTTCAGGATATGATTTATATAAATAGACACAGACACATATTTTAGTTATGGATAATAAAGAGAAATGTCAATTATGTTGAACACGTGTTTGACAACCCTTATATATAGTTATGCTTTTATGCCGAAATTCCAAATGACTTAACATGCACGGTTTGTTTTGCAGGAGGATTAGCATGGCTGGTCTGAGTTCCAAAACTGTCCCACTTCTGGCGGATGCGATACATGCAGCTGTAACCCGAGTTGTCTAAAACATGTTGACAACAGTTTTCAACATGCTCCCTAGTCCCTATAGGAGAACTTCCATTATTTTTGTTTAATAATTGTCAACATCAACAATGAAACCTTTTATTTGATGTGAGATTTTTAAAGGAAACTTTTCTGCCTACCGGGCTCCATCCAGAGATTTAGCATTATAACATTTTTATTCCGTTTCCCAATGTGGCATGATCAAATGTTTCTTAGGGGGATTTTTTTTTCCGAGGGTCCTTGTTGGAAAGAAACAAACATCCGATGGATTAGTTTAAACTCAAATGTGGCGAGATAGATTTGTGGTGGGGTGTGTGAAACGGAATGTCTAAATCATACTATTAGAAAGACTCGGGATGTCATATGGAACCAAGTATTATGAATAAATATAATGTAAATATGAGAATGGTGCACGAGTGAATATCTCCGATAAGATTAAGAATGAGTTTATCAGAGAAAAAGGATAAAGTGACATTGAGAAAAACCGGTGGTTCAGAGATGAGTAGAGAAAGAGTATATTGGATGTTCAATACTTCTATACTTCTATCATCAGAGGTTGAGAGAAAGTACGAAAATATTTATAAGAGTATTGACCATTCATTTCATGTTAAGGTTGTTAGAAGGAAGTGTTTAACTTAATTTTTTTCTGCTAAGTCTTGTCCTAGAAAGTACTTTTTTAGGGTACTTAGCCATTGGTTGAACACCAATCAGCTCCTTTAACTCAAAAGACTCAAGGAACATTCCTCAACTGAGTGAACTAATGAGATCAATAGACAACCCAGAAAGAAAGCCAATGACTTTTATCTTCTTTTATTCGTGAGAATCAAATATAATGTAGGAAATTTATAATAACGTTGCACTTATATAAGTAGTAATAACGACAAACTTAATCAAATAATTTATCCTATTTTTAATCAACTCGCATAGCAATTGCGTTCTTGATATTAAAATATGATGACTTAAAAAATTTGATAATTCATTTATAATAATATTATTTTATCATTGTAATACGATTTATAAAGAGCAAGATTTTGAGATTTCTTGCTCTTTCACCTACCTCCATAGCTGTTTGTAATTGTAGGTGCTGACTGTCGCGGACAATTGGTAAGAGAAAAAAAATATAACCCAAGAAGAATGTTATAAATCATCTCATGTGTATTTGCTTACTATAGAGGTGACAAATTAAGAATCAAGAATCGTCACAAGCTTAAATAGAATTTTTTGTTACAATTACAAATTCAAGTCTTATCACTATATAAGATAGATAAAAAAAAATAGTAAACTATATATAAAATATACTTGGAGATGAAGGCTTTATAGCATTTCGGTGCAAACGATCAACTATCTACAGCCCTTCAACAAATACGAAGAAGGGCTTGAAAAGTTCTTAGCTGAGGATTTGCTGCTATCACCTCGGACCGGAGTTCCACATTCGCTGAAGTCAAGTACACGTCGCTCCACCTGCAAACATATAATTTCCTTTAAGCATAAGAAAATAACTGCAGTGCAGGGATCCTGAAATCTCCAATGGCTCAAATCTTTTAAGCTTATGCTTTTTAAAGTGAAAAATAAAATTATTAGTGAAGATTTTGTGTGTCACTTTTAACACCGGAAAGGGGGATGGAATTCAGCTGCAGCTTTGTTTCTAAACAGACACACATAATAAACCACTTATAGTTTTAACTAGGATAGTTGTGTTTCTCCTTGATGGTGAAATATTATGATATCTATATTCTAAATATGTTATTTGTGTTTCTCTTGCCACATGATGAAATATATAGATCTACATATGCTTCAGCTTTCAAGAAAAACTTAAGGGATAGGACTTATGGGAAAGGATCAAGTGAATATGTCGATCAAAGGACAATGGACTAAGTTAAGCTTTACCAGAGCACTTGAAGCCAACTGACAATGGTTCCCATGCTGATTATGAGCATCGATATGTTCCTGATCTTCATCCCTGTCGTTTCTGGAAGCATCTTTTGGTAATGCCTTAGGAGTCTCATTTCCCAGAATCTCTTGAGCGCTGGCATATTGAGCCGCAGTTTGTTCACTGATCTGTTTCATCAACCCGATTGCATCATAGCTTCTGTCACCAGGGCTCATGAAATACCCAAAATCCTGTAAAAATGCTCTGTTTTTATTGTGGTGAATTAAAATCTACTTCAAGAAAATTATTATCCAACAGAACCTACAGTACCTCAATTGTAATTTCAGTATCAATCCTGGGGCTGGACAAAAAAGTGTTCATGAACCAAGGAGATTTCCATGCTGAAGGTGATTCAATGCTTTTCCTAAAAGGTGTTCCACCAAATCTGAAATCAAACAAGCAGTTGTCAGAACCACAGTGAGTTGACACTGAATAATTTGAAAATTAAAGCAAAAGGTCAATGGCAACAATTGTCATTAGAGTTCAAAACGTTGCAAATAACAAAAACTAGATAAATGAATATTTCAAGTGCCGCATAACGGGAGAACTTTCCATTGCAGCAGCTTAAACTATTAACAGTAACATCAAATAAGGTTAAATGGATGAAGCCTCACTCCTTATTGGAGGTTGATCAAATAACTCGGCCTTGTTAATAAAAACCCAAATAAATAATGGAAAATGGAAACAGTTAGCAAATGATAATGTAATTAGTTTGAAGAAAATTACATGTTACATGTTTCAAGACCACCATCGTTTCCAATGTGATCACCCGAATTCTCCCCCGGGCCTGATGAACTGATAGACTGTACACAAGTAACAGCAACTGAAAGTCTTTCATGCTCCTTTACCCAAGCAGATGGTGAGTTAATCCTTGAGCATGGATTTTTTTTAGTTCTAGCGCTTAAACTAATTTTTTTTTCTGATTTCAAATTAACCTGATCAGGTGAATACAGTAACAGATCATTCCTATCATGTTCAACCAAAATTCCAGATGGTTGTTGCACCTGACAAAAAAAAATAACGGCATAAGTAAATATTTACAAATTTCGATTAACAGCTTATTACAAGAGAATAATACTTACAATTTCAGCAGCAGCACTAGCATCATTCTTTATCTCAGAATCAACATCAAGAGGTTGCTGCTTAATTTTATCCAGAGAATTGTTATCACCCGAATCGTCTTCTGATTTTTTGTCGTTCAAAATTGCAGACTTGTTTTTATCCTCTACTTGTTCCACTTTAACAGCTTGTCCACAATTCTGTTTATCACCTTCAACAGAGGTACCAGAGTCCCTCTTTTGCATTGAAGATGCAGGAAGCAAATCTGCTCCCTGAGTCTCATTGTCATCAAACATGACATCCAATCGGGAAAAGTTTTTTATCAAGGTTGATGTCATTTCAATCTCAAGTCTCTTGTCAATTCTTTTATCTGATAGTGGAGATAAAAGGTCTCGGTTTCGTTTCTTTAATATAGATGGTGTACCTGTGAAGGTTTTAGCCGCACTTTTTAACAAAGCATCAGGACTATCATCACGAGAAGGTGAGTCCCATAATCTAAAAGGAGTTAGGTCCATATTCATAGAAGACATCATAAATTGGCGGATACCTAGGGGACTGAATTCCTGCTGCATATCACCCCCAGATTGTATAAGATCACAGCTTAAGAAAGGAATGTCCAAGCTTGGAAAGCGGGGAGGTTCATAACATAGGGCACCTTTGTCCTCCTGTTCTGTAAGCATATTTGGCTTTTCATCCGTTGGATAGGAAGTTTGCTTAGCGTCTGATCCACAGCCAAAACTATTTACAGGGACCAATTTTGAATCACCTTTCACAACATCTGATGGCTCTTGCATTTCTGTGCTGTCTATCCTATGGATACAAGGAGAACTGGACAAGTCATTAGCATAAATTATGTTGTCCTGTGTTCTGGAGACAAACTGCTGATCCTCAGACCCAACCAACTGATTGGCTTCGGCTGTATATGTATACGTCAACCTATCACCAGCAGAAGAAACTACTGATGGGACAGATGGTAATGATGACTGACAAAGAAATGAGGTACATCCTGACAAGTTAACCATGTTTACACCTTTACTGTAATCTCCAGAAGAAAAGCATTCATCACTTATTGCTTCTGAAAATAGGATTCTGCAACATTCATCATCAGACATCAACATGTGTTCTGGTTTAACAGATGTAGGTCCCATGGTCGTTGCAACACCTAACCCCATCGAAGTCTGAAACGGAACATTCACAATGTTGTGATTTTCACTAGGAGCTACGCAATCATTTTGCATCTGTGATGATTCCTGCCCAAAGTCCAGTGAGGAAATATTGGTCAAGTCAAGTAAATCAAGCTGGCAGTCCCCGTTTGAGGAATTTCTAGGTTTGTGTGAATATTTCTGTTCAATGAATTGAGAAGTGCAAATCTCTTGGCCAGCCATGTCTTGAAGGGATGCAGTTACTTCATCCAGAGACACATAATATGGCTCTGAACAGGATGCTTGACTAGGTTCTTCACTTGGTCTGTATTCCTCTCCTGTTTGTAAAACAACACTGCTCATATCTCTGGCTGATGAAAAGTGACCAGCATTAGCTGACTCCTGGCTACACTGTGAAACTTCCTCTCCTTCAGTTCCCCTGGGACCATTATCATCTCCACTCTGCTGCAACCTCGAAGAGATGGAAGCAATAGGTTGATTCGGATTTCCAACAAGTGGTACATTTTGTAACTGAGTAAGCAGGCCTGATGCCAAGTAAGAATCCAATTTTTTTTTTACAGAACTATTCCAATGGTTTTTTATAGAATTGTCTGTCCTGTTGCCACATAAGCACAAGTAATTCAATATGTGTATTTACCTTCCAAAAAAGAAGGAACTCAATATGTATTTACCTTCCAGGCAATAACTTCGCTAATTCTGCCCATCTGTTCCCATAAATCTGATGTGCGCGTATGAGAGCCAACTCCTCTTCCTGCGTCCATGCTTCCTTATTTATAGTAGGATTAAGATGATTATGCCACCTATACATTTTACAAATTATATAAGTGAGAATTAACTACATCTATCGAAATTCTCCAATATGATATGAGGCAATAAGAATAAAGGTAATCTGAATAAAATATTTTATTATTATACTCTAATTTATCACAAAAGATGCATTAATGATGCTAGTGGCTTACGCAAAGCAATAGAAATCCAATAGCCTCCATACCTTTCTCGACATTGCTTACCAATACGTCCAGGTAAGTGTTGTGCGATAGTAGACCACTTTTTAGGTCCATATCTATTCACCAAATCAATAATTATTTCATCCTCCTGTTTGCATTCAGATTCGATAGATGACTTCACATTAGATGTGTAAACAGAAAAATTATACATTCTAATATTACATCAAAATAAATACTAACATGTAGAGATAAGATCAGCACGGGCAAGAAATGGAAAGTAGAGATTACCTCTTTAGACCATGGACCTTTGACAAGTTCTGGATTTAAGACTTTCTGCCACCTATGCAAGCATTGTACATCAGTTCTATCCTTGAAACACTCAGCTACATACAAATTCGGCAATCAGAACAGGTCACATAACAAAATATTGCATAATTAGTTTGGGTAAATTAAAAGTGCTTAATATGTCTCTGTGTGTATGTGAGAAATAGAGTAGAAATACCAAACTGGTGGAGGGGACCAAAATATTGAACCCCATGAAACGTAGTCCTTTTTCCCCCAATTTATATCTCCCCGTTAAGCATATTAAATTTCAAGCATATAACTTAATAAAATTGGAAATGCACACTATATAAGTGGGTCTGCTACCAAAATAGTACCTATTTTTTTCCAGTTCTTTCCTTTGAAACGCTGAACAGCCTTCCGCAAAATCTCGTCCTGCAAAAACAAAACACATGAATATCACCAAATAATATACAATATAATTATCAATCAAACTTTATATCCTAGAAGCTCTTAACTCTTAAAGTTCTAAATGCACAAACATATCAAAAATATTAAAAAAAATGTATTATGACCATTTTTTGTGGTAACAAAATTCAAAAAAATAAACTATAACTGATTGTAAGTAAACATATTTTTTACATGCAAAATTCATTTGAATAAGTCGTAAACATGCTTAGTTTCACCAGTTACAGAATTTTATAGTACAATTAAAACATTACCAGTCTATAAATAGATAAATTTAAAAAAAAAAAGTGTAGCACAAGCAAAACATTACCATATTTCCAAAAATGAAATATGTTTTAAGTGCTTAAAAAAAACTCACCTCTTCAGGTGTCCATTGTCCTTTGGTAGAGCGCCTTGTAGGGCCAGTAGTCCTCCTACATATATGTATTTCACCGTAAGAAAAAACTCACTTCATTGTGTTCATAGAAACAATTTACTAAGGTTATCTACAAAGGTTTCTTTTGTCTTTCTTTATTTTTATATGTGAAACATTATTTGTTCAAGAGAAAGGACAGGACACAGAGAGAGCAAGAATAAAGTTGGAACATAAAAAATTTATTAGGAAATTAATAAATTATTTTTAAAAAGATAGCATGTAACAGCTCCACTTATAAACATGTCAATTGTTAAGTGTTGAACTAGAGAGAAACAGGCTAAACACCAGTATAATTTCACTTCACTCACGTATCACGCTAATGCTAAAGGCCTTCATAATATTAAAAGAACGAATGTAATTAAACAGAGATGATTTTAAGAATTACCCATTAAGAGCTCTAATTTTCTGAACACCTTCTATCACCACATCTGATGCAGCAGGGATTGTCTGGTCACCTTCCATAGTTTGTTGGCAGATAACTAAAATAGAATACCCCAATTCCCACTGGACTGCAATTCTCTCTCCAGTTGCTTCTCCAAATCATTATAATCCCTCCCTCAATTAAGAGATCCCATGAACAAACTTCTGCAAACAAACACAGGAATCAGGAGAAGTTAAAAGCAAAAATAGAAAGAAAAAAAAAAGAATCAAAGATTTTTTTTCTCAACCAAACAATCGGAGAAAAGAATATTCAAAATTTTCAAAAAATCACATTATATCTCCATTTCTGAAGATTTACCACTTCGATCACACGAGTCAACATCTAACTTATCCACCAATAGCTCAATTACATAATTCGATACTAAAATTACAGTGGATGAAGACTAATTGACATTTTCAACATCACAAACATGATTTTTAAAATTAAAAAAGAAAAAAAAAACACACACACACACACACAGCAATTCAAATTAAAGTTGTCAAAAACTCAAAATCCAATAAAGATTCCTAAAATTCCACAGCGATCAGGATCGAAGGTAAGAAAACATGATTTTAAGAACAGAATTTTTTCATTAACCAAAAAACATCACCATTTTTGAAGCTCGACCGCTTGCACCACACAAGCTACATCCACCATCAACCACTAGCCCAATTACATAATTCGTTACTAGAATCTCAGTCGAAGAGGACAAATTCAAACTTTCAAAATCACAAACATGATTTTAAAATTAAAATAATAGAAGAAGAAGAAAAAAGACAGAGCAATTCAAATTAAAGTTGTTCAAAAACTCGGAATCCAATAAGGATTCGTAAAATTCCTCGCCTAACAAGATCAAAGTTAAGAAAAGACAATTTGAAGATCGGAGAACGAACACGAAGATGCAAATGTGACCGTTAAGGATATCTCACCGGACTGAGCTTCAGAGAAAGATTGATAATAGACGAAGCTGAAGCGATCGAAACGGTGCGCATTTGCAGATCCACACGCGAGCGATGGCGAAGTAAACAAGATCTGCAAATGCACATCAACCACCACACAACCCAGAATAGAAGAATGGAAGGAAAAGAAAACAAAAGAGAGAAAAAGAGTTAAATTAAACGGTCCTCGTCTCTATTCAAACATAAAGGGGCGGACTCTTGCGTTTCAAACCCTATGCTTAAAGCTCGAACATCTTTGGCATATAAAAGGTTCAGATCTCGACACGTCGGATAAATGTTTCCATCTCGGCACGGTAGCGTACATTTTTTTCGAAAAGTACAACGGGCAAGTTTTATTTTTAAAAAATATACTATTCTGTTCTCTCTCTCTCTCTTTTTTCTTTCTTTCTTCAAATTTATACTCATTGTTTTATTTATTTAGAGTGATCCTGCTTTTTTTTTTACAATAAAGATAAAGCTAGCTACTACTATTAGTAATATTAAAATTACATTTAATGAGAATAAAAATTTACATTAAAGGTAAAGATAGCTATTATTACTCTTAGTGCTATTAAATTTACATTTAATAAGCATTAAAAATCAAATCTTTTTTAAAATTAGTCGATCTTACGTTTCACGACGGTTAATGTAATTCTGATACAAGAAAACGGTTGAAAGAATTTACTATATCTTTTTTTTTTTATCAAAATTTACCATATCTTTTATTCTTTTATTCATGCATTTAATACATACTTCAAAAAATAGTATAGCATCAGAATAAAATTTTAATTTTTACATAAAAATTAAAATGATTAAAGATTTGAAACTTCGGTTATTTTTAAAGTAGAGTTTATCGTAAAATAATAGACAAGTTTTTTAGAAGAAAAGAAAGCTGACAAATAAATATTGTATCAAGAAAATACCAATAAGTATATCGTGGCGAAGTGCGTAGAAATATTGAAAAAGGTTTATATCAAAAGAGATGGATGAACTAACTTTGAAATATTTCAATTGAACTAATTGTTCTTTAATGCTAATAATAGTAGTTTCATGTTAACTAAGATTGTGTTAATAGTCAAAGATAGTTTGATACTCATTTTAGATATGCCTCAGAAATCCGAACGCAACATGGGAAATATCAAACATGGCATATGTGATTGTCGCGTTTATTCCTGTTTAATACCAACAAATTTACACATAAACAGATCAATTAGTATATCATTCAAATTGACCATATAATTTGAGTCAATGATAGGCTACTGTTCGAATACTTCTTAAGTTTTATTCTTATACAACCAAAGTTAACTGGGTCTTGTTATTCAATGTTTATTAAATAAAGAATTAATATTTTAAAAGTGTTAAAATTACATTAAGATACACTCGAAATTATTTTAAGAATACACTAATGGTTCTTTTTAATAAATTTTTTTTCCATATTTCTTAATTAATGTTCTTATAATATTAGTTATCAGTGGCAAATTAATTTTGGAGAACTAATTTTATAGAATTTTGTCAAATAAAGCATTTTTATTTGAAATTATGATTATTAAGTGCATTAATGATTTTAATAAATTCTGTTTTTAAAAAAATTAACATATACTTTTTTAAGATAATTATATCATTTTAGATATGCCTTGATTTAAATGTCCTCTTTATCAAAATTAAAAGATTTTTTTTTCAAAATTTTCTCATTCTATTTTTGGTATTTTTAATAAATAAAATAAGAGAATTATATAATAAAAAAATTATTCTCTCAAAACTAGGAGTACTCAGGATCCTTTATACAATAATTATTTCAAAATCGACTCACAACTAGTTTGATTTTTACTAATTTTAATTCAAGTCACAGTAATCTTATTTCGTAATGTTTATATTTTTTAATTATTTTAGTGTACAACTTAATTTTATATTTTTTATTATATTCTTACATATGTTTTGAGATGTTTTAAAGTGTGAACATTCAATTTTCCATCGACACTCTGTTTTCCTTCTATCTTTGATCGTTTGTCTTTTCCTTCCTAGTGACACTCTTTTTTTGCAAAAATATTTTTTTCCATAAGTTTAAAAAAACAAAGTATTTTTCCACCTCAGATTTTACTTATTACCCCCAACAATATACACCATTATTAGACATTGATACCGCATATCGTACTCTATTCTCTACAATTCAATGAATAGAATTGCAAGAAACAACAAAAGGTGAAAATAATGTCTTAGGGTTATATAATTTTTTTTTTTGTTTTTTGGGCTTTTAGTTATCAACTTTTTATCGAATCATCTACTCTGCGATATTCTAATCCATAATTAGGTTCAGTATGAACCACACAAACAATAGACTGAATAGAGAGAAATAAATGGCATGCGATAAATTATAAATTATAAAGAAATATTGCAAGTAATGATAATGTGCCATGTTACAACGAACCATAAAATCAAAACTTGAGTATATATTAGGGGATAATACATCAGGCAACCAACCCATTATGCAGCATCAACTTTCTGAGCCTTATTTCGGCGATCTCTAGACCCGTTATCTCTAGAGCGTGCATGTTTGCCCCCTCTACCATGCCATCCTCCCCTGCAAAGAGAGATATAATTAATTTAAGTTCCACCTTTTTATGAGCATCCAACAACACAGTAAAAAAGTATAGACAATTGCTAAAGTCAAATTCACGGCATCGTTGAATCCAGTCACGTACCTTCCCTGCTTATTCTTAAATTCACGGTGCTTGCCTTGATTACCACGAAGCAGGTTCCAGTATTCTTTTTCGGCCTCACCTGTGATCACCATAACAAATAAAAGTGGCTCTCAACTTAACCCGATCCAATTTTCACTGTCAGAAGATACCACTTTGGTACTAATCTCAGCTACTGTTCTCTCCCATATCCAAATCCCTTTCCTCCTAGTTAAGAGGTTTTGTTCATCGAGTGCAATATTTTTTTCAATTTAAATAGAGTACATTGGAAACTGATTATGAGAAATAGTATTTTAAGCCCACAAACGAAATCCAAACAAAAATTAGATAACTGTTTAAGAAAAAAAGAAATTGAAGTAGAACTAACCAGTCACTGGATCTAGAATAGCAATATAATTCTTTACAACCAAGCCATCCTTTTCTGAAATAACTGCAGCAGCACGTGCTTTCTGAGCAGCTTCAGTTTCTTCAAAGCGAATGTATCCTGACTCTGCTCCAATCTTGAAATCAATGTACTAAGCAGGAAATCAAGAGTATTTAATCAATTAAGAAAGTTTGACAATTTCAGTTACAGGAATCTAACTGCCATCAGGGTAATCAAACAAATCCAAAAAAGAAATGTATCCTCCTTCCAGAAACAGTAAAACAAACTCCAGGGGGAGAGGGTGATAGTTATAACTTATAATAGACAGCTGCAAAACCTAGAACAAACATTTAACAGAAGGCGTACGGTTCTACAGGCTGGAGGAAGGAGGAAACCCGATTACCTTCACTGTACCAAATTTCTCAAAGACACTCTTCAAATCCTCACGTGAGACAACATCCATGTTGTCCTTGTAAGCAGCGGCAGAAAATTTTCCACCAGCTTGTCGTTTCTTGTCTTCACCTTCGGTTACCTTTCCTTCTTTCATCCCATTGTTTTCTTCACTTTCAGTTTCCTTTGCTTCTTTCGTCTCAGAGTTTTCTTCATCATCGCCAACATTTTCTGTTACCATTTGGTCATTTTCTCCTGAAGTAATTTCAGAGTGGGGGTTTTCATCTGTTTTGGAGACAACACTATTGTCCTTGGCTTGTTGGTCAACACCATTTTGTTCTGAAGGAATTTCATCTGAAATGCTCTTTAGTTTGAAGGCAATAATTAAGCCTTTAGGGTAGCTGTTATGAAATTGAATGAAAACTATCAGTTTCTATATGTACTTTCTTTTGGGCGATTAAAAGTTGGTAGCTTCTTACTCTTCTTCTACATTTGTGTTATTCTGCTGATTTGAACCCACAGGTGGACGAGATTTTTTATAATCTTCTAGTTCTTTTTCTCTATCTGCATCAAAGTCCTTCCTGAATTGGGCAAATATAATCAGACGGTCTCAAATACCAAAATTCTCAAACTTAGTAACACAAGCACAAGTTACAAGCAGCAATGAAGTGAATTTAAATTCTTCATAAAACTATGCCAGGAGAACTTGGCACCAACGGAACTCCTTTTATTTATATTTTTCAGAAATATAGAGAATAAATGTGCAATTCTTATTGCAATACTTTCTTTAACATAAAGGAACCCCTCATAGCACATATTTTAGAAATTATTTTAAGAAGCCAAATATTTGACCTTTTTTTAATATAATTAATTTCAGGTTCAGGTGTTGGGAGGCTATAAGAATTTTCTTACTTTGGTTTTAATTCTAACTCAGCCCCAGCATATACCAATTTTTCCTTCATGACCTTTTCTACATCTTCCTCTGAAGAAAATTCTACAAGAGCAGTGCCACAGAAGAACTTTTTGTCTCCAACATGATGGGGAAGCCGGACACTATTAACCTGAAACCCCAAAATATATATATAATATAAATTTAAATTAGAAAGAAAGGAGCTCACACAAAATACTTCGCACTTAAAGAACTATCAGCTAGACAACACGGATTGTCTACTCATTGAAAGTAATACATACTACATAAATCTAAAGCACTCAAAAATTAACCAGAGGAATACAATGTCATGGTTTATCTTTAAATGATGCATAATGTCCTAAGTGTATGAGAAGCATTTTGTATATAGTCTTAATTCCCTGTCAATCAAGAACATTAAGAAACTTCTTTCATGCAGTTTTGACTCCAGTTGGCTCACACCATACATTAACAACTCGGATAAGTAAAAGAAACACAGTGCTTTTTAACTCAAAAGTTAGCATGTAAATCATGATACAGGTCCCGGACTCCCCAGTGTTAATATTATTACCTTGGCATATTGACCAAAGAGTTTCTCCACATCTTCAAGCTTCAGATCATGTTCAAATGGCGATACAGCAAGTGTTCTTATCTCCACCTGCTCAACCTCTTCTAGCTTTGGAAGTTCAGTTTTCCTGCCAACTTTTTTCCCTGAAACATACAAATAAAAAAGAAGGAAAAACCCAGGATATAATTAATCATTCTTCATTTAACCTATGAACATACAAAAATAAACATTTGAGTGACAACTAAACAGCAAATAAGTTCATTTATGACGAATTCATCTCTCAATCACCAAAAAACAAAAAGAACCTGAGCTTAGTAAACTAACCATCTTCGGAGACCTTGAGTGTAGCTGAATTTCTCAAAGTTTGAGCAAC
Source organism: Glycine max (assembly GCF_000004515.6). Taxonomy (NCBI): domain Eukaryota; kingdom Viridiplantae; phylum Streptophyta; class Magnoliopsida; order Fabales; family Fabaceae; genus Glycine; species Glycine max. The sequence continues at coordinate 6,293,750 of NC_038242.2, read as the reverse complement.
AGCATTCACGGTATCTTGGGCCACTTCTTCGGGCTTTACATCACCCAAATTAAGGTGCTTTCGCATTCGATTAAACGAGCAAATCAGCGCCAAACTAATCACTGTGAGACCACAGTCAAGGCCAACAATGAAAAATTCAAATTACTCTACAAAAGCGCTACACTTAAAATAAATAAATAAATAAGAACAGTTAATACTGAAGAACAAGGATACTGCCATCTTCGCTTTCAGTGATACTATTCCTCATGAAACCATCGGTGAGAAGGTTGCTATCGCCGAAATAAAACTCAACCTGAGCCAAAAAGAAAAAACTCGAAAATTGAATGATCATAGAAAAATAAAAGTTGAAATAGAAAGCAAGATTGGAGTATGAGTGATACCTGTCGTATGACTTTCTTAGTTGTTTCTTCGTCTAACGATTGCGTTGCCATTGATGAGTGCAGAGTCGCCGAGAGAGAAAGAGAGAGGGTTTAGGGTTTTTGCAAAGTACGTTGCACTCTGGGCTTTAAAGTATGGTGTTTCTTTTGTAATTTTAAAAGCTCAGTTTAGATTAGAAATTAGAAATAATATAAACACGAAATATGGGGGGATAAAGATAACTGAATGTACTACGCCACTACGCACTCCAACTCCAAACCGACAGCGTCCACTTTTTTTTCAACAAATTAAAGGAGAGATGAGAATGAAATTTATCTCTTTCAAAACGAATAAATGTATGTACAAAATAAATAAATAAAGTGTATATTTGCTGTTAATTTTAATAAACGTACTTTATAATATAAATCATTTTTAAATTCATAATAAATATTTTTATTTTATTTTATGTATTTATTCACCTTAAAAGAATCAAATTCATAGAACTGAGTTGGTTATATAAAGTTTGAGCTTAACTTTTCGGGGAAAAAATATGCATTGTCGGTGTAATTTTTAAATAATTAGAAATCATCCATAATATAACTTTTAATATAATTATTAAATAGATAACAAGTATATTATATACACATTTCATGAGTCAATATTATTTAATAAGAAGCAAGAATATCAAAACTAATGTTTTTCAATAAATTCTAATCAATTACATGTGTATTTAAAAGAGAATGACGTCAACCTTCATCTCTATTAATTAATCATGTGTTAGGTTTCACATAAATAGAGTATACTAGAACAAAAATAACAATTTTTCATTGTTTGAGAAGAGAAGAGAAAATCTTTCTTTTTTGACTTAAATGTAATTTAGTTCTCTTTTTTTTTTTTTAATCCGCGATCTTTAATTCTTTTATTTTTTAATTGAAACATTTTATATTCCATTTTTTTAAAAATTATATTTTATTTTTCATATTTTTTAATTGAGACATTTTGTCTCTTACTTTAAAAAATTTGTAAATTTAATCCTCTTTCTTAATTTCAAACTTGATTATCTATGTTATTAATTCTTTTTTTTAATAAATTAAATTTATTAGCAATTAAATATTTTAAAAAAAAAATTGTCATGTGAATAATAAATAAACATGTATCAATTCATGTTTACACAATACATAAATCTACCTTTGAAATTGATTATAAAGACTAAAATTATGATTTATTTTAAAAGTGAGAAACGAAATGTCAATTAAAAAATAAGAAAATAAAATGACAAACTTTTAAAAATTGACTGATAAAATTTATCAATTAATAAAATAAGAGATTAAAATGATAGATTTGAGAAAATAAAAGAAATAAAAATGTATTTTAGCATTTTAAAAAAGAAAATCATATAAAAAAATTGTTTGTCCAAAAATATTCTTTTTTTTTGTATAGAAAGTTTGGAAGTGAACGAAAGAACAAAATTTCATTTCCGTTTGGAGTGGTTTTCTATTTTCAATTTTGAAAATTGTTAAACCAAAATCAGTTTAGTTTCAGTTTTTTTTTTGTTTTTAGTTTTAAAAAATCGTTGCAAATTAAAGATAAATAAAATGAGTTAAATATTCCATCTTATCTCTCTTGATTATGAAATAATACAATATAAGAAAAAATATTGACAAATAAAATAATTAAAAACAAAAAATAACAAAACCTACTAAAAATAGTAGTAACAAAAGAGTAAGAGTGTGTTTTAAAAAATTGAAAACTAAATTTAGAATTCATTTTTTTTCCTTTTGAAAACGAATATAAAAATATTTTAAAATTGAGTTAATAATTATTTTAGCTCTAATTTTATTAAACATATCTTGTTTTAAAAATTACATTTGAAAATAAAATAAAAAACTTGTCATTATCCCAAATGTATCCTAAACTTCTCAATGAGATTTTGACATATAAGAAAATGTCATGAGTGTAGGAAGAACACTTTGGCCCCAATATCTAAGAACAAATGAGATATTTAAAATTGTGTTGGCTACAAAGGTATGAAACTTATGAGTTACATTGTGAATTTATGAAAAATGTTGATTGAGCATAGATTAAAAAACAAGGATAACAGAGAACCAATTTGATTTTATGCGAGAAGGTCTAGAACAAAAGACATTTATCTTTTACAAAAGTTAATGAAAGGGTACAAAACTAAAGGAAGATACTTACATATAATTTTTTTATTGACTTAGAAAAAGCCTATAACTATATAACAAAAGAAAAGAAGTGTTATGAAAGACTTTAAAAAAAGGTTTGTGCATTGCATATATGCATATATCTGAACTATACAAGACATACATGAAGGGATAATCTGAAAGGTTTTTTGTTCATTTTTACTGAAAACAGAAAATGGTGGGTAAAATGAAAATACGATGGAAAGGAATATAATTTTAAACAAATCTAAAAATACAAAAAAGACAAGAAGTCAATATATCATAAATTTTGAGTGTTTCTATTTCATGAAAACAAAAAACAAGAAGTCAAACAAAATATATTTTCATAATTCTAATATTTTGAAAATAAAAACTGTTTTCAAAAAATAAAAATACAAACCAAACACACCCTAAACTTTTTAAACAAATATTTTTTAAAAAAGAAGTATTGTCCTCACCCATTGAATAAATAAATCCAGCTTATACCAAATGAAAAGAAATACATCTAGATTAAAGTTTACAAACTTTAAATAAACAACATTTTAAAAATTAAGTTTGTAAAGGCAACCCTACCTTTTCTGTTTCAAAGGGAGTTTCAAGACATAGTTGAGGCAAATTCAGTTTACAATCGGAACAAATTTAAAATCAAACAATTATTTTTTTCATTTTACGTTTCGAAGGTCCCTCAACTAATAACTAAACATTACCTAAATCTTACACCCTCGAGAACTGATTTGCCCAATTTTCACTCCTAAATACAGGGTAATAATCTCTTAAAAAAATACAGGGTGATAATTAGTATGTATCCTACATAACAAAATTTTAAATATATTAGTACCATCACTCCATAATATTGTCTAAAAATATGGTCATTTATTTTTCATATATTTAATTATTATACTTAATTACATTTTTTACTTCCCGAACAAGAGTTCATCGTATCATGCAAATATTAATATACGGTAGCAGATATTCCATTGCATGTACTTTTGTTTATATGCAAATCTTACAGGGTATGATCTCGCTAAATTGGTGTCCCATCATTAGTCTTAATATCATGAAGAATAGAAAGCTTCTCTGCCAGTACCATAAACACTACATAATGTCCCCAATAATTTCGCAAGCAGTGAACATCAATTCAAAGAGGGAAACAAATTTCAAAACCGGACAGGCGTAAACGACCATGATAAAAATAGCAAGAAATTTCAGTTTTTTAATCGACTGTGAGAATATCAATAACAAAAACCATTGTCTTAAGCAAAGTTATAGTTATAGATAAGGTATATTGCCCTTACCAGGAACATAGTCCATTCATTACATTGCCCCCATCCTTTTCCTTTATCCCTCAATCACAATTTGTGTACACACTACTTGGTTTCCTCAAACAAGATAATGCAGCTTCAGAATCCAAAGTAGGGTTGTTTAATCAACATAAATCTGCCAGGTGGTAAGTTGGCCACCAGTCATCTGCCTATAACCCAACAATAAAATGATTGATTACATGAAATCCTCCTCCAGTTCCTGCAATGATTTGCTTCCTGATGCAATTTGTTTGTTGGATGTCATATTTTCTGCAACCATCAAACCCTTGTAGCTCCTAAGCTCTGTTTGTTTCTCCTTTTCAAGCCTTTCCAATTCCTCACGGCGTTTCTGGATGGAGAAACATGTGGGTAAATAAAAGAAAAATTGTTCAATAAAAACGTCATTTTTCATTCCAGCATCTTTTTCATATGCAGATTGAACTATAAACCAAGCAAGAAGACACTAGGGCAAGTTATCAATTAAAGCATAGTAATATAATTTCACATATGCTACACCTCTAAGCATACATTTCATTTTATCATGCAAAGTTTGCAGAGTCAAACACCCTTGAAACCTTGGGTTGGATCCTCTATTTCTTAACAAAGTTCATGAACAAAATATCCTAAAGGGCAACAAGCTACAATGTAACTCAAAAGAACTAAAGCAGTGGATGAGGCCAAACAAAAATATAATTTAGAAAACTACGCATCAGAATGGTACGCAACATGGAGGTTATGAGTTTAATTTGATGCTCCATCAGCATAAAAAGTTTTCAATTAAATCCATTGATATGATAACTAGTTAGTTTAGAACATTGTTTTGATAAACCTCTCCATAAGCACTTATAAGAGAAGAAAATAAGAAAAAACAAAATGAGCTTCTCCCATCAGCTAAAATCAACATATGCACTTCAGCTTTTGGAAAAGTTAGATGAGAGAGCTTCCATAAAAGTTCAGAGCATAAATTGATTTTAGTTAGCTTATGGAAGTTCAAATCACTTTATATTCTTATTTTCTTCTACATTACGTGCTAACGGACAAATGTATTCAAACAGGCCTAAATAGGTAAAAAACTACATGAAGATGTCAAACTTATTAAATGATGCAATTGGATGAAAGTGTAAAACCTTTTGCACTGACAATGCATCAAGAGTAAATTACACTATTACTCTATTAGATCCAAGTCTATTAACCATAATTTAATATGCACAGATATTAAGGGCAATGGCAGCCATGAGTTGGTTGTCAATGAATTAACAAAAGATAAAGAACAATCCAGCAATACACACTTTTTCTCTCAGTTGTTGTTTCCTCTCAGCTCTCTCAGCTGCACCGACTGCTTCTCGCTCACCTGCAGCACATTGGGTATATTTAATATACATGAGATTTGTAAGCATATTATTACATATCAAGATCGGATAAGTCAAATCAAGTTTGTAAGCATATAAAGAAATAGAATTCTTAGCTATTAAAACTTAAATGTTCAAAAGAAAACTGTATTCAACGGAAAGAGGGCAAACTTATGAAGTACCTTTCAAATCAGGTTTCCTTTCCACTTTTGTCTTGTTTAGCCTGTTAACAATCTCATTTATCCGCTTCTCAACTCTCACAGTTCGAACCTAAAATACACGAAAACCAGAAAATGATACTCTGAAAACGGAAGCTCAACCATTCATCTACCCACCCACTGTGAAAAAAAAGGCAAAAGACGAAGAACTGGAAAAAAAAAGTGAAAGAATACGCAAAATATCTAAGTGTAAGAAAATTCACCATTTTTGAGTTGTGAAAACCAACTTGCCCAACATCCATTGAAGCAGTTTTCTTTAAATTAGACCAGGGAGTGTAAACAACATCAACATTGTTCACTTTATTTCCTGCCATGAATAAAGAAAAATGGTGAGCACTACACACATAGAATTTTGTAATTGGAAGGAAATACATGAATCTGAAGAAAAATTACTACATATATGTATCTTGAAACTAGTACGAGACCAACTTCCAATTGTAAATATAACAAAAGAAACCCAAATAAGGGCATCGTGACATGCTATTTACCAGCTTTGCAATGATACATAAAATTGACTTTTAAATCAATTAAAACTAATAAACCAGAGGAATATACTCAGTCAGGCATTTACCTTGAATTGAATTTGCTTTGACAAGCTGAGCACAATCTTCCAGTAAAGCCTCACTCAGGTCATCGAGAGTCTGGCCTTTGTGCAGCCTGACATAGACATGGGCTGAAGACATTTTATCAACATGGAACCTACAATACACAGATTTTATCATTAAAGAACCTCATAGAAAGCAAAAATAACAATAATACAACTATCTAGGCAATCATCAAATCAAACCAAAATATAATGCAGTAACAATTCCAGGCAACGCACTTTCGAAATAAATGTGTAAAGGGACTTCTATTCCATAATAGAACAAATAGCCAACAAATAATATCATATCCCAAAAGATTTGATTGCTTCTTATATGAAAACAACCGAAATTATGTCACGCGCAAAAATAAAGATCGTGTTCCAATAAGAACAGAATTATTTGAATCACAATTGTGAAGACACCTGACTATTAATTATTACATGATAAGATTAACCACCAAATTAACAAATGTTCACCTTCAACTTTCTAGGTGATGCAAAACATCGAAGCGAAACAGCATAAAAATCTTCGCTACACAAACAACTGATAATAAAATCAAATCAAATCGAGTTCCAGACATAGGTCGTGTGAATAATCTGTGTCGGGAGCAGAGAATTTACGGAAATTAAATTGAAAAAAAAATGGAGGAATTAAAAGATTAGGGTTACCAGATGTCTTCGGGAAAACCGTATTTGATGAGTTCCTCGTTCTCGAACTTGTCGAGGCCCATGAAGATGGTGAAATCGCCGGCTTCAGGGCGCGCTTTGAAGTAGAACACCATCGTGTGGCGTTGCTTCGTTTTCACGCACACGAGGAAGAAAAGAAGGGTTCTAAGACCTGTCCTTTCCTCGACACAAATCAAAATTGCTTTCGTTATCCGAATCGCTGCGTAAATCAAAATCACGGAACCTTCCCTTTCACCTTTTACTAAAGCCCAAGAATACGCCTTTGTGGCGGCTACTGGCTACTAGTACAAATAATATAATAATACCTGCTTTGGAATTTTCAGCTTCTCATCAAATGCAAACAATTTTTTTTTCTACCATGATCCATTAGCACCATCCGGGTGAACATTTTTAATAACACATCTCTTTTGCATACTCCAACTCTAACACTTTGTTAAAAGAATCAAATTTAACATCATTCAACTAACAATTTATTAGTAAAATGACTGAAAAATGCTTGTAAATTTTAAGTTAAATTGTAATTTTAATCTTTTTAATAATTTTTTATTCATAATTTTAGTTTTTTATTTTAAAAAATTCACAATTTTAATCAAATAATAACAGTTAGACAAGTATAAAATCATTGGTCCATATTTTTCTAATTCCCGAACTTTATTTATATTCAATTTTATCGAATCTTTGTTGTGAATGTTATGGTTTTCTTTCTTTTAGGGTCATTATTACTATATTGCGCATAAAATTAATTCAATCTTTATTTAACAATCAAAATCAAAGTATTACTTTGATTAACGTGCTTTTGGAGGAATTTGATTGGGTTATAAAAAACACTTTAGAATCTAACTCGTGTATCTTCATATTATTCTATCATTTGTCTAACAAAACAATTAATGGTAAACTCTCCAACATGATCAAAATGTCATCATCAGGTATAGGTGCTTGCAAAAGATATTGTCACACTTCAGGTCAATAATGATTTTATCATAATAACAATTATATTAGAAATGTTTACTTACTATAATGACATTTGCCATGTCTCTAAAAACCTGAAATGAGTTGGATTTTGGACTCTAAAGAGATAATATGAATTTTGTTGTGGGGTAATTATAAGGTATCTTTTTTTCTAGATCAAAATATAACTCATTGCAATTGGTTGCGTGTGTGCATCTTAAAAACAAGTGTCTGGACATTGATTTCATTAAATCCCTACACTTTAGGTTGATGCAACCCTTTATATCAAAATAACTTATATCAATAAATTAGCCCTATGATAGAGTACATAATAGTACTCGTTTAATATCAATTGTGCATATTTTCTATCATTTTATATTTATATTTGGCACATAAATTAATTTGAACTAAAAGTGACAAAATGGATTGAACTAATCAAACCAATTTTGAATTCATCCAATCCAATGTTGGAATTGGACTTAAATTTTGAGTTCAAATTAAATTTAAATATTTATAGTCGGATTCAATTATGGTACAATGTGAACTTAGCTCTAAAAAAACAAACTTTTACGAGGCTAGTGTTTCATTTTAGAAATCCAAATTAATTTATAACTTTTTTACTCGGGAAGCCTTAGCTTGTATTGGACCACATTTGGTCAAGTAGGTCGTTTTCCACCTCTAATTTGAACCAATGTGTTATGGAAACAAACCTCATTTAGAATCAATTTTATGATATTGGAAGTGGTATAACCGCAAAAAGATAACACGGAAAAAATAGTATGCAAATACAACTCTGCATTTTTATTTATGCATAATCACTAGAGATGGGTATACGAGTTTGAATATATAATTGAGTCTTTTAATCTATGGTCCAACTCAAATAAAAAATATTTTTTAAAATATTATTTATTATGTAAAAAGTTAAAGACATGGATTTTTTGAGTGATGTAAAATAAGTTTTCTTTTAAATTTTACAGATTTATTAATTTGTGCATATTTTCTTATATTTTTGTCGTTAATCTTATGTTACATATTTTTTGAATATTTTATATGTTTTTTTTTAATTACTGGGCCTGTAGAGTTGTCCATTAACTCGTGGGTAAAGTAAGTTAATTAGACAAAAATTAGATAAAAATATGATCCATTTAATGAGCGGTTTAGCCCAACCAAATTTATTTAAATGCAAATGAATTGAATTAATGAATAATTAATATTTACGGATAAAACAAAATAGTAAAAGAAACCGGATTAACCCGAATTTTTACCAATACTAAATTAATAATGACCAGTAAGCTTCAAGCCATACACGAATGCATTTATGCATGCTCCGTATGAAAGCTTTTTCCGTGATCACAGCGCGAATGGTACAGAAGTTGACCCCACACCTTGATTCCTCTTTATAAAAGGATTGGATTGGATTCCCCTACGTTTTCTCTTATAATTGATATTTTAATATCGAAATTATTGCCAAGTTGTCATTAAACAACACAAAAAATGAAAAATTAAGATCACGCGAACTTATAATTTAAAAAATCTTAGATGATACAAAAGCTGAAGCTGAACACAATGAATATTTTGAATAATTCAGTATCTGAATTCCCCACCGAATCACTCCATGACTTGGCAAGCAATAAAATAAATGACACCTAACTAACACTATTGTAGCCATGGCACGAAATTGAAGTCAATTTTGGCCACCTTGGTTCTTGGCTTTGGTAGGGACCTTGAATAATAATGTAAATACGACAAAATAATCTTCCAATATGTGCTATGACCCGTATTTGCAGAGATCCTCAAATCCCATGTATTCATGATTATCGATCTTGTGTACCATATTTACAATGCCAACTCCACCTAACACGTGAGTGAAAAAACGTTTAAGAATTCATAAGCACGTTAATATTATGTCACCCATGTAATAAGTTTTGAGAAAAACCAAAAGAAAGTTACGATGCATGCTCACCTAATGAGACTGCACTGACAAATATTGTAGAGGCTAGAATAAAGATGATAAGAGATGCTCTCCCAAATAAGATGATTAGTTTTCTCACAATGTGCTGTCCAACGAAGGCAGCAATAGTAGCCACAAGGACGAAGTAAAGAGCTGTTGTAACAAAACATTTAACAAAACACATAAGTTAGAGGCAAACAAGTTAATTAATCGAATAGTTGCATCAAATATACACAGTTAATTAGAACTTAGAAGTTCTCGGACACTAACCATAAGGAATTGGAAAACGTTTCAACAGGTAGTATTCTATAACAGACATAGATGAGGAAAAGGTCATGGCAAAGGTGGCTGTGGCGCTAGAAACCTGCACACAAGACATTCAATCCTGTGAATAATTTCAAACCGAAAACTAATAGGGGACTATTATTACGTGAGAGTCAGACAGGTCAAATCATAAAGGATTAATATTAAATTACAAAAATCATGAAACATTTTTAAGTAATTATGTGATTATTAAATAAGTGTGGGTTTATTCAAGAGATATAAGGTGGGTTGAATGATTAAAAAAAAAAGATTAGAAAAATTGTCTGTTCAATCTTTTCTGTTAACAAAAACTAACGTTTGTCTGATGAAAAAAAGTGTTGATTTATTCCTCACACCTTTATCATATAAATACTTTTTTCATTTGATATATACCTAAATACTTCTTACAAAATGCAGTTTGAAACTCACCTGAGGTGGGACTCCCAGTTCCAGAAAAAGTGGACCCATAACGAATCCTCCTCCTAGTCCCAACATGCCACCAACTACACCAGCCAGTACACCAAAGACACAATAGATAATTAGCTGGAGAACAGTGAAATCTTTCCCTTGTTCTCCCGTGGAAGCAATTACTCTACGTCCACTGAACAAGGCAGCTGCCTCATATGCTGTTACTCCAACTGAAACTGGAACCTGCATAACAAGGAAAACAAGCATGCTTCAAACGTTTTCCAAATATTACATCCAGATCTATTTTTAAAAGAAGCACCAATAATAGCATAACATGTGCAATCACTAAAAGCAAAGAGACTTATTGTATATATATAAGGGTAGTGTAATGCTCTGGTGCCAACTCTTGAACAGAATTACCTGTAACAAGTTCAGTACCCAATAAAATGTTGAACAAGTAGTCGTATAGTTTTCCTGTCAATAGGAGATTATTGGTCTCGAGTTAGATAAATTGCATGATATAAACTATTCTTTGGTACTAGTAGATATGAAAGAGCAAACAAACCTTGGCAATCTGTAGTGCAAGGAATGAAACCCAAACAAATACAAGAAGGCCAAACTCCTTCCAATATACATTTTCAATAATAGTCACCTGCAAAATACACATTAGTTAGATATGAAAATCACCTCACATCCATAAGAACTCACTAGAGCAGAGAATAATGACCTCTTGTTCCTTGGTGTCCTTTTCATTGGCACCATTTGGTCCACTGGGAAGAGGTTTGTATTCCACTTCAGCCCCAGAACCTACACCAAAAGGAAAGTTGCATGTACTCTGACATCAGAAAGAAATTGATATGGTAAAACTTTAATATGATTTGGTGTGCTAATGAATAGTCGGAACTCACCGTTTGATTCTTGACGTTTAGCAGCTTCCTGAATTGAAACAAGATGTGTTCAGACATTTAGCCATAAATTCCATATTAAATATATACAAAAACACACATAATTAAACTATTAATCAGAAAACCTTCATAAATTGATCTTTTATGGTCAATAAATCCAAAGACACAAAGTTATTAACAAAACATTACTTTCTTCTCGTTAAATTCTGTTGTTTGTTATGGTAACATCTCAGTAAAAAATATGCAGTGAAAATATAAATGATTAGTTAAAGGAGACCTTTTTCATTATGGTTTCCTTTTTCCATGTTTCAATCCCCTTAAAGAATGCTTTTGTTGATGTGCCTGCAAGACAATAAAATCCGTTAGAGGGGTAGCATAAAGAAGAATGACTAATTGAAATCACAGTTAAAATAATTGTTACCTAAGAAGAGAACAATAAGCAATATAGTCACAATCCAATCTGGAAATACAACGTTGAAGACCACTCCAATGCTGATGCCAAGCATGAGCATTGGTTGAATGAGAAGTGCCAAATCATAGTCAATGATGGGCATATTCAACGTAGGATGTCTTAGCTTAAGGTTGTAGTAAACAGTTGACACGGCTGCGCCCATGATCATACCTGCCACAAAATAGAACACTTGGTAATTAAATGTGGTGGGGGCTCTTGAAAGGTGCAAGTCTTTTATGAAAATAGAGAGAAAAAAGTACGAATATTGTGAAACATTTTTTATGAAAAGAAAAGAGAAGGAAAACTTTATTTGTAAAAAAATCTTTTATTTTTTAATCCAAATTTTCATTTTCTTTCTTATTTTCTCTTCATCCTATTAATAATAGGATTGCATCCAGTCGAACATATTTTATGATGTTTTTTTTAAAGGTATATTTAATGATGTTAGGACATACAAGAATAATTAATTTTGTTAATATAAGTTTAATGGTTGGCTTTAAATAATTAAAAATGAAATAGTATTATTGAAAAAGAAAATAATTATTTTATCCAACTGCTATAAGAGTGTGCAGTAATATTTTTTTCTTTCAATAAACCGTAAAACTAAAAAAGCAAACTAATAATCAAGTCAAATCTTACATTTTGAGATAGCTGTGGATGATTTTTGATCAAATCCAACGATTAGGCTAAGCATAGGGACGAATATGCCACCTCCACCAACACCACCAACACTTCCAAACGCGGCACCACAAAACCCAACAAAAGTACCCACGACAATTTGCCATCCAAATTCCATATCCTGCAAAAGTAACATAACATCCACCATAACATAATTTTTCCTTTTCCTTGGCATGGCATGGCATGATATCTATCCAATTCACAATAGTGACAATATGGCAACAATAAAGTGAAAGTCCACCACAGAAAGCGAACAAATCCATGATCACCACCTTTTCAGCCAAATACTTTTTCCCATGTTCACTTTACACGAGAGGGAAAAATACATAAATAACAATTTATTTTTCTTCCATTTTCTCTTTCATTTCAATCCAAAATGTTCTAGGATAAATCATGAAATTTATCCTTGAAATATTTATTCTCTCTTGAGTAGCTCATAAAGTGAAAAACTAGTAGCTAAGTAATCTTAAAAATATGGGAAATCATGTTTAATAGCCTCTAAATATTGAACAAACATTTTAAACTAGACCCTAAATTTTAAGTTATGCTCAGTCAGGTTTTTTTCTTTGAAGATTAGTCACTCACTAAGTATTTTGCACTTATAATACAGTAGTAATAAAAAAAATTAAAAACTATAGTAAAATGGTAATATTTTAATTATTCATAAATTACACAGAGAATTCTAATAGCCTTATTCATCCGATCCAATCAACGCATTATTAACTTCCTCTGTTGGCTTTGTCATTCATTCGATCCAATCGAAACATTAATTCACAAAAAAACATATCAATCAACAAAATGGAGTAAAGAAAAAGAGAACATCAAAGAAGTCAAATGAGCTTATCCGCATCCACATCCAAATTCAAACTCACCAATCGCTAAACATAAAAATAAAAAAAAGCAAAGAAACTTGCTTAGTTTTTTTGTTTACCTTTGGCTTAAAGAAAAACAAAACCATATGAATTCAACACGAAAGGGAGATCTTACCGGCCACACGTGTTGGTACCCTGATTCTCCAGATTGCCATAAGAAATTCAAAGCTTTGGTGAGGAAACTCTGTTGAGGCTCTCGGGAGGTGGTAACATTGAATCTCGCCACTTCCATTTTCATAATGCTTCTTTCTGAAGCAACGATCGCCACCACCGACGCAAAACAGAACAGCACCGTCCATATAGATCCCGTTCTCGTTCCAAACTCGGCCATCGTATTGTTATATTATATGTATTTCTTCAATTGAAATTACTACTTTTCCTAAACTGTATAACCTTCCGGTGATTGATGAAATCAACAGAGTCTGTGTTTGACCGCTAATGAGAAGACTCGGACAAGGAAAAGAAGAACCGAAGAAAAAATGTGGTTTTGATATTTGATATTTGATATTTGGCTAAAAGCTATTATCTAGGAACGTAATCCGGGGGAACAAAAATGATTTTTCTTCCCCTGAGAAAATGAATGAGCAATAGCAACAACCGAAGAACTTTCACTTTCGCGTGATTGAAAATATAATAGGAAAAAAATAAAGATTTCTTTGTTTGAAACAAAAAAACGAGATGGAAATGAAGGATGGATGGGTAGGGATCACAACAATTTGCAGTGAGCGGGTTTATCAGCAGCGAATTGCGCGCTGTGTCTCTCTCGTTATATTCTAAGTCATCCTTCCTTGCCATGCTACTAGCTACCATTTATAAGCAATCAAAATAATTGAGATTCACTATTTCCTTGTGTTTGCAATAGAAAAAAGAGAGAGAGAAACTACTCTATTATTTCCCTAAAAAAATTTCTGAATTACATGTTTTGGTGAGTCGGTTGAAATTCACTAAAACTAGACAGACAGACATCAACAACAGTTCTAGGAAAAAAATTATTAACAAAATGTTTTTCATATGATCATCAGTCATAGAAGATTTTTTTTAGTCTTTCTTATTTTTAATAAATTTAATGATTATACATCAATATTATAAAAATTAACAAATTTATCTATTATAAAAGTTAACAAATTTATCATACACACAAAGTTACATGTGAATGACTATATAAATTTATTTTATTGACAACATATTTTCTCTTTAATACTTACCAAACTAAAAATTTGATATGCTGTTTAAGAAAAAGAAAGGAAAAAAAAGCTCTTACTATATAGACTGATAAGTGAGGATAACAAATTTTTGGTCGAATAAATTATAAGTTTCTCAAAAGTTTTATCAAATATTTTAAAAAAAAAACTTTTTAAGTGACTTAATTAAAATATGTAATTTTTTATGCTATAGTTTAATTAAAATTAATGCTACTGTAATAATATACATCAACCTTTTTAATATTGACTTTTATTATGTAATTTATATAGATAAAATTCTATTTTAAATCCAAACCAACATCAAGATACCTGTGATATTATATATATTAAAAAAAATCCTATATTAGGGTGAGCATATATGTTTGATTATTCATCCGGGAGTTTTTTTCAATGCATAGCTTATTTTCTCTTGGGTTTAAGTCACTCAAAAATAATTTTGTTTATCAATACTTGGTGGTCCACATAGTAAAGAACTTAATTTATCTTGAACAAGATATTAATTGAATTTTAATTTCGTAAGTGATAAAAATAAGAAAGACGAAAAGAAAAAAACTTCTTTTATGACTAATGACCAACAACATTCTCTTAATAATATTTTTTTTTCCCTAAAATTGTTTCCTATATATGTTTCAGGTTTGGAGACCAGCACACATGAACTGGATGTTTTGTTTTTAAGAGAGAATAGGGTAATATTATTGAACTGAAGATAAGTTCTTACTATATGGCTTTTATATTCATGAAGGACATCAAGTGCATTGAATTTTGGTGGAATGGTTGATGCTTTTTAAAAATGTATGAGAATCAAAAGATACTATTAACACGCTTATAATAAACTCATAATAATTGATGCATAATTATTCAATCAATTAAATTAGATCATCTTATTTCTTCACTTTTGATCTTTAATAACATTTTCCTTACTTTAAAAAAATGAAAATTAAATTTAAATCTTCTTCCATCGGATTGAATATTAACCTAGTGGTACATCATCATATTTAGATATTTTAGTATAGAGAGAGAGAGGGGCCACTGACTTGCAGACTAATTAAACTCATTTAACCTTTTTTTAGTACATTAAACCTGAAAGATGCTGGGTTTTTTTTATTCGATATATGAAAGATGCTGGATTTTACTAGAGCCACGACCACGACCAGACAAATGGGGGATTAAAGACAGACACCACCAAACCAATATTCGCATGATAATCATTTTTACTTTATTAGTCAAAACAAAGATTGAATCTTTTGTTTTTTTTTTAAAGGTACTTTTTACTAATGTGTTAGATAAAATAGTTTTTTAAAGTAAATTAAAAAGTAAGTTTTTTTTCCACGAGATAACAAGTATTTTTTTAAAAAAACATTTTTTTCTCTGAAGAGGAATAAAAATGTTTCCATGAAATTAAAATTTTTAAACTAGACGAATAGTGTTAAAATAAGATATTACTCAAAATAATAATGAATATAATTTTTTTTACATCGTTTAAATAAAATTTTGAGTATAGCAAAACTAGGTTAATATTGCATTTTAAATGACTTATTGGGGGCAGGGCGGCATGAAATGGACATGATTATTTATTTGCCAGATTGAAAACATTTTAAATTTGAGAAAGAAAAAGAAATTTAAGATATAATGTTTTAAATTTATTTTCTTCGTTCAAACCAAGGGAAACTAAAGATTCCTCCTCCGGTAGTTAGAATGTGAGGAATATTCTATTATATTCACTCTAATAAGAATTTCCGACGTCAGTTGCTTGGTGGAGAATTACAAAATATTTTTATTTCCAACGTCGTCAGGACATAAAGAAATCCAAAAAAGAAATGTGTTTTTTAGATTATGTAATATATCGAGAGATTCCTTCAAAAAAATAATATATATTTTTTGAGAGATAGGTATAATGTAGGAATATGTTTGAGTGAGAGTTGATAATATTAACTTTAAGTTAAATTAATTTTATAAATTTAATGTTGGTTAAAAATTATTTTTAAATGATGTAATTTATGTTTAAATATTATAAAACAAATTATTAGTAGGACATAGTATAATTTTTTAGTCTAACACAAAAATTATTTATTTTAATTCAGATTATGGATCTAAAATTAATTTTTTAACATAGAATTAAACTTATAAAGAAAATTAATGATAATGAGAAGATAATCAAATTTTTTTTTGCTGGATAAAAAAATATTATATATGCTACACACGGTAACTTTTCTTTTCGGCATTTATTTTCATTTTTGGAAATTTATATAGCCTATCTAAATATTATGTTAGTGTACATTTAAGTTTTTTTAAGTAAAATTCGAAATTCAAATTTTATAAATGAAGAAAAAAAAAACTCACTGAAAAAATCCAATCAAATTCTGTAACAAAATCTAATCATTAAATAAATCAATAAATACTTGACACTTATACTCAGTTTAAAAAAAATAACCTGCAGTAAAAATAAACCATAACCTATCGAAATTAATTCGATGTAGGACCTGCACGATCAACGATAATCTCAAGTGCCTATCAAATGATATAAGTGCATATATAAATATATAGCCAGCACATTATGAAGTTTGTAATATGTGATGCCACTCTATAAAAAAACAAAAAAAAACGTGGTGTCACTGTCAGCGCAACATAGCGTTTTATTCTACCTTAATTGTTTCTATGTTCTCCAATACCCAAAAGTCAATACAATCATGATGTTTTCTAAATAATAAATTATATACCTCTGTATTATTCCGTTTATGCTACGTCCACGTATCATTGGATAGTTTCAAAACATTATTAATTTTATAAATTATCAAGTATATGAATTTGGCAATACAGAATGGTGTGCGTATATAATTTTGATAATGTTTAAAATAAATAAATAAACAAACAGTGTTATGAAAGAATATAACAAAACTCTAAGTTTTAACTTAAAGGTTAAATTAAAGCACCAAAATAAGGATCAAACTTTTCTAAAACAAAAGAAGATAAATTGTTTATAAACAAAGAGCAATGACATATTGTCAGAAAACTTACATCATTAATAATTTAACTAAATTTTGTCAATAACGATGACTGCTTGATAAATTTTAGTGGTGGTGAAAAATGAAATCCAATCATTTTTTAAATAGCAAATAGTAACAACGTACAATAATAACTTATTTTAAATAAGGAATTATATATTTCTTGTATTAGGTCGAAATCATGAATAGTTCTTTTTTAAAAGCAGAATTTCATTGATCAATAGAAGAGATCGATGAATTACAGACTGATTGTGATGTGTACATGTCTCTGAAATTATAGCTAGAAAACTCAAACAATTCAGTTGATGTGATTCAAAGGGGGAACTGGATATATAGCTGGTTTTTCTAGTTTTGATAGTCATGGAGATGACCTCTTGCTGAATTAATAGCAATTAAGAATGGTGTGATCTTTACCAAGTAGTAGTAGTAGTTGGGACAGAGGAATTAGAATTGTTCTCTTTGGAATCTGATGCTTTTAAAGTTTTTCTTCTTCTTTTTACATAAGGAAGATTCTGATAATGAATTTCATACTCAAAATTTTGATGTGATCACAGAAATTATCAAGAGTCAATGGACGGTGCAAGTAGCTAGCCTATGTTGGAAGAGATCGATGCTAATGGTCCAGCTGCCTTTCTAGCAAAGTTGGGTTTCTATTCCTTCACTTGATGCTTTAAATGCTTGATATATTAAATATAAGATTCAAATTAATTAATTTAATCATATATATAGTTCAATTTTATTTAATTATTTAAAATCAATTATGTATTATTTAACTTTTAAACAAATATTTAATCCATGTAGCATAACAACGACAGAATAAGCTAGATGTAAGAAGAAAATAATCGAATTTGAAACTTCAAGGATGAAATTCGGAAGGTGCATGGATATGAAAATGAAAGTCAGACAATTTGTCTGTGTTGTCCCTCTGCACAGTTCAAAAGGTGTATGTCTGTATGATAAAGCTTAAAGTCACATTTACTATTCCATTTTGTAAAAGTCACTTTCTTTTGGCTTTGTCATTTTAAATTATCATGGTTTCATCTTTCATGCCACTTTTAGAATGTAGGGTTGGTATTATGGTGTTTGTCAACGTCACCTTACGATTATTAATTCAGTGTGTTGTTGCGTCAAGTATGGTTTATCAACGTCGAATAAGCTTAGATACAGTATGTATAACGTGTCTGAAAGGTTGTCAAGATATAAGAAATTGCTAATCAAAGACTGAAACGTAGGCTGTTTAGAAATGCGTTTAGACCATGTTAAAAACAAAAAAATAAAAAAAGTTTAAATTACTAGTTCCTATAATTTTATATTAATCCTTATAGTTTGAAAGTGATTTTTTTAGTTTTTATAATTTATATTTTAATTCTATTTTAATCTTTGAAAGTGATATTTTTAATTTGTATAATATATATTTTAATTTTCTTTTGAACTAGAAGGATTAAAAGAGAATTAAAATATAAATTATAGAAATTAAAAATATTATTTTCAAATTATAAAAATTAAAAAAATAAGAATCATGAATTATAGAGATGAAATAAATAATTTAACAAAAAAAAATCTCACAAAAACACCAAATTACTGCCTAGTTGAGTTAGAGCAACCAAGCCGTACATACATCAACCTCTAGTGCTTGAATCCGTAGTGTGTATTACCTCCCAATCTTCATTGAGAACTTCCCTAATGTGCAACACTGTGATGAAATAACTTTTTTTTATGAGTAAATATTAATTTATTAAAATATTAATTTTATTAGTATAAGAGATCAAATTGGTAATTTTTTTTTAATCATTCAACTCATCTTATATTTTGATGGCAAAACAACTTTCTCGATCTCTATTCCCCCATAACACGTCTTATTGGAACATGCTTCTCCAAGACAGGCAATAGCCAATAGAAGAAGCCCCAAACCATTGAACAAATTAAACCTACTGGAGATGGTTAATGTGGTCGAGTCTGTAATATTTAATATCAACATAACTTACAATTTTTCCGTTCAGTTAAACAGAATCAATCATTGTTTTGAATTATTCTTAGCTAAAATTAAAATCAATTAAGATTAAATTTGTAGATGATGACTCAAACAATTTTCAGTCAAACAACGAGTAGCAAATTAGACAGACTTTTTTATGTATAAAATAAAATAAAATAATCCAACGCGATTCATGCTAGACTCTGCGCGAGTGCGTGTTATTTAACGGGGAGTGAAATTAATATATTATTTAACGGCAAGCTAAATCTTCTCAATGATATATAAAAGTCTATGTTTGTTGGGAATGCATTAAGAATTATTGAGTTATTGCAATGGCCATAGTTCTGTACCACTGTATCTGTATCTCGCAGTTGTTTGACATCTTCATTGTTTTCTTTCAGATTCGGATCTTGGATGTTGAATCTGCACATGTGAATATTCTGAAAGAACAAATTTCAACCTAGTTAGATGTCTGCTTTAATAAGAAAAAGAAAAAAATTAATTGTCCAATATATAATATAATGTAAAAAATACGCCAAATGATGTATGGCCATGAAAAACCTTAGTCATACATCAACATTAAGTGTGTTAGACACATATGTAGATCAAAGGGAGTTGGGACATCTCACAAAGTGGTGAAGCAAGATATGAACTTCGAATCTTAGCTTAAAGATGTTTAGTATATGATAGTTTATCAAATAAGGTTGTCTTTAAATAAAAATATGTGAAAAATAATAGATAAACACATGTAATATTAACAATTAATTTCTCATCAACAATTAAATAGTTATTTTACTAAAAGATATTTAATTCAATTGATTGAACACATATAAATATTATAAATTTTATAATATTGTCTTTAATTCTTTCGGATAATAAATAAGTGAGTTTCTTTCAAAAGAATTATGTTATTTTTATGGATTTTACATCTCCAAAGTAATTTATTTATTGTAACTCGATAGAGTATTAACTAAAATTATAAAATTATTAGAAAATATTATTAATACATACTATAATGATTTTAGATGTATTTTTAATAATTTTCTTATTAAACTTTAACTAATGATTTTAAATGCATTTTTATTAATTTTTAACTAATATTCTAAAATATTCGTAACCAACATATTTTATTTACTTTTTAAGGACAACTAGTACGGTGAGAATGAATGAAAAAAAAACTAATACGGTGAGGTACCACTTTATTTCTCATCACATTTTTTACATAATTATCTAATGATAAAAACTGAAGAAATAAAAATATGTTTTAAAAATTAAATAATCAAAAAAATTATAGACATTGAAAAATAAAATATTTAAATTTTAGGAAAATATTTAAGCCTTTCTTAAGTGACATGATAACATTTACATACGTGTCGATTCATAAAAAAAAAATTATATACATGTCGAAACCTTATACTTACCAGCACCAGCTAATTATAAATATTAAATTGAATACTGTAGATATGTAGTAAGTACCTTTGTTGTGTCCTCGAGATTCACATTATAATAATCTGCTGACGCATATACTAAATTATTGCTATTATTTATTGAGTTGCAACCTGCAACTGATTGAAAGATGAAAAGAAAAGTAATGAAAAAAAGAAAAAAAAATATAACTTTAACATGTGCTGCTACTATTTGCTTACAAAAAACATGTGCTACTACTTCCACCGATATTTATAGTTAGGAATTAGGATGCTGTTAAACAATGTCTGAGATACTTATTAAGAATTATGAAAAAGGTACATTAACGGCAGTATTTAATATTTTTTTCCCCTAATAGTTAGCATTTGTCTTATACTTTACAATCTTACATTTTAAATACTTTGTGTCTAATCAATCATTGGTGATGTGTTTGATTTAGTCTATTATCTTAATTAGGATACCTTAAAAAAATTGTAATAAAATAATATATTTTAAAACATGTTAACAATACAATTTTTCAACGTACTCTTTTATTTTCATTCTTCTATGTTTTCCTCCCTTTTTTAGATTTCTAAATCAAATGTCATAAAATTAAAAAAAAAAATATTTCCTGTTCTCTTTCTCTCATTCTCCTCCAATCGAAATTACTAATAAGATGGAGAGTCTGTTTTCCTTTCTCTTATCGGTCACGTCTTACAAAGTGGGTTTTGACTTGAAAAAAATTATGCCTATTAATTTTTTTTACAATAACAGTAACAAAATTTCGTACAAATTACCTTAACCCTTATCGTTAAATTGATCCTAGTGAGTAGTATATCTACTTTTTATCTTAATTATCTTTATTTTTTACTTTTTATATAATTTTGTTATATTTTTCTTTCCATGTATTAAGAACATTGTTGACATGTTTTTAAAAGCCAACCAATAAGTAATTAATGATAACAATAGGCTCGGGTCTCGTAAATATATATTTAATGGTTTAAGTCCTCACTTAGAGGGTGTAGAAAAAAAATTAGTTGAAATGAGGAAAGGGTGCAGCAGGCACGTTGCTTGCACCCAGTATATAAAGTGAATTTTCCAAAATGTCCTTTATGTGATTTTCAAGTTATTAATACAAAGTTATAATCAACTGAGCTAATAGACCAATTATGTTATAAAATAAATGTTGTTATCAGTAAAATTTTTAATGTATATTTAATACTAATCGTATAAGTTATATCAAATTAATTGTCACAAGACTTATTATTTAAATTTACATGCGCATTAAATATACATTAGAAATTTTATTGTTATATATAACACCATTATTTATTTTATAACATGATTGACCTATTAGCTCAGTTGGTTAGAATGTTGCATTAATAACGCGAAAGTCACAAGTTCGATTCTTGCTTGGGAAAAACACTTATGGATCAGGAGGTGATCGGTATAACTCATACGGATGATCCGTATGAAGGGCATTTTAGAAAATTTGTTTTGTATGCTGGGTGCACAAGCAACATTCCTGGTGCACCTAGCAACACCCAAGAGAAAATCCACCCATAAAGTCATCAAAATGGGTCTAAACCCACGAGATAACCGAGCCCATCATGAATTTTGATCGAATTGGACCCATAAAAATATAGAATTTACGATTGGTTGAAAAACTTATCAAATTCATTCCAGCTGTTGGATTTAGTTGGTTCACCTAAAAAAATAATTCACTTACAAAATATATTTATTATTTTGTATTATTATTTTAAGACTTCAAAGTTTTATATTTTAATTTATTTATTTAATATCTTGTTCAAAATTATTTTATTTTAGATTATTATGTAAACATAAAATCCTTGTTATTTTTCTAAATTTTTGTTATCATAGTTCTTGTTGTAGCTAGCTATGATGTGTGAATAGTAAAACTTTTAATTTAACTAATATTTTTTTAATTTATTCAAAATTTAATTTTTCTAAAAAAATGAATTTTTGGATTTTCTTTTTAAAAAAATAATTTTATTTAATTTTATTTTAAGTAGGTTGTGAACCAGCCCGTTTAACCACCAACACGTGGTGGATCGGACAAGGTCATTTATTTCAAGACTCAACCTTAAGTGGGTCGCATCAAATTGATCATTTATAGGGTGCTCACCGTTTTGACAGCTCTACCTGTGAGTGTTAAACATGGTGCATCCATTTATTGGATGGTAAACAAACTAAAGTCAAATAAAACAATTGCAGATGCTACAGAATATTAACTAGTGACTAGATTTCAGAATTATTCACAGAACACCGCTGAAAATGTGTCATTTTCATTATCTTAGGCAGAGCATAATTGCATGTGCGAGTGCGCTCGAGAGAAAAGAGAAGAAAATTCTTGAAAAGTTTGCTATGGAAACCCAGATTGGGCGGGCAGTCAGGCAGTAAAAGCAAAATGCCAATTTGAAAAATAAGTAATACATTTTTTTAAAATCAAAATCAGTTACATAGGTGTGCTGCTGAATAAGTTAGCTTTAAAAGTAACGGTTTTCTGTGACTCGAAAGTATTGGTATTGGGCACGCTTCAACTTATTCAACCTTTTTGCTAGACTTGTCGTCATCACTCTCTTGAGGTGAATTGGCAGTCTTTGACTCATCGAACTCCAACAACTGCGTTTGATAGAAAGGAAGAAAAGCTGTTAGAACTAGCTAAACCACATTTTGGAAGCATACACGGTAGGCATAAATCCTAGCCATCTTTAAATCTTAATATGTAACCATTTAAAATGACACAATCACATCTCCAATAACTTCCAAAATATAGTCGTTTTCCAATCCAACAAAATACATTGCATGAAACCTTTTAAAACTGTGTATAACAAGCAAAATTTCCTTTAGAAAGTAGTAAACAGAAGCCCATCTTCTACATGTTTGCTTAAATTGCTGGTAATGATATCCTTCATAAACTAATTTGAAAGCATGGATACATATAATATAATCATCTGTAAATAGCTTAGCTATTTCATAACTTGGTGCACCTTTAAATGTAAAGAGGGTTCAGCAATCTACTTAAAGGTAAAATTAGTACATATTGTTACTGGTACACTGGTGCTAAGGATCATGTCAATTAAGGGAGTGTTTGTTACGCGGACTAAATTATACTCCTGGGAATGATATTCCTAGGAACTATTCCCCTCAACATGTTTGGTAACTACTTAACATTTCTTGGAATATTTTAAAAATTTATTTCAATTAAAAAATAAAAATACTAAAAAAATAGAATAAAGTGATAGTAAGAAGTTATTTCATAAAATAACTTCCCACCCTTTTAAAAAAGAAAGAGAAATTTGTAATATATATTCCAGGGAATAGATCATGCCCGGAATAATTTTTTATAACTTGTATCAAACATGAGAATGATCCATTCCCAACTCGCATTCCCGGTAATAAATTTGTATGACTTGAAACAAACAAACTCTAATATTCTACAGAATTTAACTTTGGTATATTGTCAATGACTCAATTTCCAATATTAGTGACTATTTCATGCCTCCTAAAAAATCATCAAAAGGTCTACAGCAATATTATATTGATGTCGCACCTATTGTTTATTGATGGGTAAATAGTTTAACACGTGATATAAATCAAATTTACAGACTTCTCATATACAAATTACATAATAGTAATACAAAACATGAAGCATTATACTGAAGTAAAACTAATGATTGAAAGAAAACTAGATGCATAAAAAGGATGATTAACATTGATATGAGACCAGAGAAATCGAAAAACTACGCAATGAAAACAAACCTGTTTGACATCACCATTCCATAAGCAATGAGCAGCCAAAAACCCAATTACAGAAGGTACAATATACAAAAGAGCCGGCTGGCAAAAGAAATACAATTAGAAAGTGTGAAAAATAATAGAGAAGGTTGATCACCAAAAATCCATGATAGTTTCACAACCCCACACCACAGTTACCTGTGCAGCCTGAAACCAGTTCATCACAACAATTGTAAGGACCAAGCCAACAGTGTATCCTACAAATGCACTCTTGAAATACTGGGGCTGTTTTCCTCTGGACACATCAAATCGCAAAGCCAATGCTACAAAAATACCTGGAGGGAAAAAAATATGTAGTCAAAATAAATAGAAGTAACAACCAAATGATTATACAGAAATTTTTTCCTTTCACATGTATGCATGGATCTTATACATCAATTGGTTGCAGCATAAACATTTCAAACGTGGAAGTAAAAACACATCAAAATTGTCAAAGATCCTCATAAAGCTAAGGACAGATACTTATTTATCAATCTAATTCAACGTTGTAACTGTAAAACTAAACCAGCAAAAGCATGAATTTGCATCTACTATACCTGATTGGATTTATAAATGCAAAATATATTTATAAAATCCACATTAAAATACAGTCACCACTGCCATATGTTAAAGTTAGACCAGTTAGGCAAACTCAACAAATTTAACAGTTTAACTCAACAAAACAGTTACACACAATGAGAAAAATAAGGGTCAGAAAAATGTCTCTTACGAAGGAGTTTTTAGTTGGGGAGTGGGATAGTATCACCACAAGAGTTTTTAATTTTGAAATTAGCTTTAGGAGTCTGTTATTATTTGGATAAGGAGTTATTCAGGCATTGAAGTAAGAAGGTAGAAAAGGGAACAAGTCTCCTTAAATGGAAGTTCCAAAACTTGTGAAGGGGAAGAGAGTTTGAGGGTCATCCTACCAGGGATAACAATATCACCAAGGCCAAGCATTGAAAATGGCCTTGCTGAATCTGCTGTGGGGAATAAAAGCTGCAAAATAATTTGAATGACAATATTAGGAATAGATTTATTACATTTTTCTTATCTGATATCATAGTAAATATACAATTAAAATTCACACAAAGACAAACAGAAATCTCCATTTCATTAGCAAAAAACTTAACCTTTATTGGAGCATCAAATGATTTTGCAACGCTAACCATCACTGGAGTGAAGAAAACCCAGAAAATGTCATACACAAATAGACCAGCCTGTAAAATACATGAATGTAAGAGAGTCAAAGACCATATTGAAACAAAAAGAGAGAATTATACAATGAAAAGCATATGTTTGATCTTTTAATAACTGACTAATTCTATTATATCTGCATGGAATAAAACATAATATGCAATCAGCGACATTTTATGAGCTCACATTTGATTGAAAAGGTCAAAGAAACTTAAGAAATCAGATGAGAGAGCAAATTGAGGTCAAGGCCTTTAAATGTATTCCATTAAGACCAAAAAGGGTCAATGCTTGTCTTGATGAACGAGACAAAGACAATTGGTATGGTTTATCTTCAGCCAAAGGATTATTGGTATATATGTTTTCTTAAAAAGAAGCTTTGAGCACCATTAATTACTAAAGATAGAAAGAAAAACACCTACCAAGAGAATAGCACCAGTCTTGAAAGACCCAAGAGAAAGCATTTCAATTCCCTGTAAGTGATAAATATGTAGTCATCGGTGTTAAATACTGTCTAGTAATCAAAAATGATTCACAGTATTACACAAACATTCATAGCATATATGATAGAATATTTTAATTTATTTTTAAATTAATTTTCTAAGCAATAAGCTTAATTCTAAAATTTTATTGCTTCAAACCATGAAAATGGATACCCAAAATTTAGTATAAAAAATATAATCAATTGGTTGGCGCAATTGACCAAAAAATCAGACATTTATATATAGAAAATGCAACAAACCTGAATACAGAAGGCAAGACCCAATATATTATTTGCTAGCCAATGCTTCCGCAAAGCATACCATGCACAAAAAAAAGTCCCAGGGATTCCAGCAACGACCTGTGACTTTGTAAACTCAATCTCCAAAGCTGTGTAAGAAAATTGTTAAGCAAAAGTATATCATTCTGCGTGATACAAGCAAGTTAATGTCAATTAGATCAAGTGCAAACAGCTAAAAGTAACAGAACAATACAAACAATTCAACACAAGAGGATAATCATATCATGATAATAAATAAGGTATTAAAAAACCAACAACATAGATAGTTAAGTGTAATAATTAGCCAAAGAAATTACTGATCATACTTTGACCAACAGAACTTATAAATAAAAAAATCATATAATTAGTGGGCATAGCTAGAATAGCCAGCTAGTCAACCATTTTTACAATGATCATAGAATGACTACCCTTCTAATTATTGTGATAAGCCATGTGGGATCTGTGAGGTATGAGTGTATTTATCATTATTTTGTGTTATACTGGGTTAATTTCAAATCCCTTCTCTAGAAAATAGTTCAAAATTCATTCAAGAATGCAATTAGAACCTACAAGATGATAATGTCGTGCAAGTAGTATAAGTATAGGCAAATACACCATAACCAACTCATCGATATTAATATCACTAAATGGAGGGTTAAAACTTACATATATAGTTAAAAGAGGAAAATATATTCATTGTCAATTCGACATTAAATAAAGAACCCAAACATTTTGATATTTCATCGAGTACATCACAAAACTAGTAGCAGTCAATGTCATCAGTGGTAATAATAGCCAAAGGCTAGATACACCACAAGTTCATAGCAAGAATATTAACATTAAGAAAAAACAAAATAAGGAGGCAGGGTGTCACATACAACGGAAATATGGAAAATGCCAGACTATAACGTCATCGTTCCAATGCTTTGGCAGAAAACGTTTAATAAATGGTAATAATGTTGCCCTGTAGACATAAAATAGCAAATATGTTAAAAAAAATATTCTATTGAATCTAAATGACAAGCACATTGGGCATGGAGGAAAGAACATACGAAAGTGCAACAATCCCAAGTACAAAGAAGTAGCCTGTCAATACAGTGTTCACCAAGTCCTTAGATAAAAACTTGAAGAGTAAGAAAAGTGACAATAACATTGCACTCCCAACAAAGGGAAAACGCATGGCATGTTCATTGGACATTGTCTCCTGCAAAACCATTAGCAACACATCAACAACACGATTCACGGAAATCATATCTTGGACCACGAAAAACACAATACAAAGAATAGGATAAGCAGAGAATCACTACTTACAGTTGGTGGGGTTGGTTTAACGGAGCGGTAACATCCCACAAACACAGTGAGGCAAGCAGTCAAAATAACATTCAAATTCGGATCTACTTTCACAACAAGCGGCGCTAAGGTTAAACCTGTGATTACAAATAAAATGCCATCAACATTGAGAAACAAAAACAAGACCCACTCCCCCAATCCGAGACCCTAGTAATTCAGAATCAAATTTCGAAAAACATCTAGTCCATCAGAAAATGGATGATATAGCAACTACATTGTACTAGAATGCCAAAAGAGAGAAGCAATTTTATAATCAATTTTGAAGGTTTCTTATAATGACAGTAGTAACTTTGAAGGTTTTTCTTATAATAAATTTTGAGTATCAACTGAAGCATGAAACACGAGAAGCAAACCTGCTAAAGCCAAATTGGCAATTCGTTCCGTATTCTTCATTCTCCTTAACCTGGTTTCTGAAAAATTCTGGATCTGCTGAACTCAAACGTTGCGAGAATGGCCTTCCACTGCGATCAAGAAACAGCAAAAAAATTTAAAAAAATAATAAAAAAATATTCATCGATCAATTTTGTAAGAGAGAGATAAAACGTGGTGAATGAAAGAAAGAAAGGAACCTCCAATCGCAAAAGCAAATTGCAGGAGCGGGTAGCCCCAGAAGCAAAACAGATCGGAGAAAGAGAGAGAAATTGATTTGGGAAAATGAAAATAAAAAAAGAAAAGAAATTGAAGAGTAGGGTTTTAAGATTTACCGGAAGAGTGAAAGAGAGAGGTTTGATTGCGAACGTGGCAAAGTGGCCGTGATTGTTATGTGCTGTGAGAAATCAATTGGGCCGCGGTTACTTACGGTGACGATACATCAAACTTTGACTCTGCTATTGCTAAACCGACCCACGTAGTTTGAGCTATCTCACCCAATCAAATTTTCGCAAGCCGCCACGTAAGATTTCGGAACTTCTGTCTTTGTTAAATCTCAATCACGACTATTATTTATTTAATTTTATTTATAAATATATTACATTCAATAAATATCGCATTTAATATGTAGTCAAACCGTTAAATGAATAAAAAATAAAAAAATAAATGTAGAATTTTTTAATGTATTAAAATATATATTAAATTTAATAATTATATTATATGTAATAATAAATGTCATATTTAAAATATAATAGGTAAATTTTACTATAGAATATCATATTTATTAAATATAATATATAATCAAATTAGTAAATATATAAAATAAAATATGTAATCTATTAAATAAGGGTACTCACAAGTATCACTCATTCGCGATTTTGAATTTACTCAAACCAATCCAAAACAATCACATATTACTTTCAGGAATATTATTGTTTGTTTCATTTTTTTTCATTTTTATTTTTTTGTCATATTTATAATATTATTGGATCAAGTTTTGTTCATTTATTTTTAGCAAATCTGAATTGTAGTAAAGCTTAATACAATAAATTAGTTGGCAGGAAATAATTGTGATTAAGATTCTGATAGTAAATCTCTTTGAATTTTTTTTAATTTATATTAGTTTACCTTAGGATATTATGTTGATGGTATTAAATGAATCAATTTTATTACTTTTAAATATTTTATAATATTATGTTAATTATATTATGTGGTTAGATGAATCATAATATAAAATAATAATCATAAAAAAATATCAAATTTAAATGGATAGTCTATTATATCGACCCAAACCAAAGTGTTCATGAATGAATTGTATTTATAAGAAATTGTATAAACCAAATAAAATCAAATCAATAAAATTTGATTGGATTGATTTTTAAAAATTTGACCAAAATCAATCTGAACCGGCCGCAAATACCCCTAGTATTAAAACATATTAAATTTATAAAATGTATTAAATAAGGAGTTTAAGAAGGGTATATTAATTGTGTAACAGCAATAACATTAACAAGCCTTCCATTCAAGTGTAAACAACCTATTCATAGTAAAGCAGTTACATATATATAATTCAACTTTTTTTACGAGTACATAAATAATTCAATTAATAATAAATTATGTAAACAAAAAAATTAATAATATTATATGTTTCTACTAGTTGTTTGAGTCATTTGATTTTCTTAAATAAGATAAAAAAATGATAAATGTAAATAATATGATAATAAAAAGAAATTACGCCTCTCATAAGTCTTAATATAAAATAATAATGAATTGAACCACTCAGCCAAGCCAGGTTGTGTTCTTGAGATATAAACCCAACTTATTAAATCACATGTGAATGATCATAGGAATAATAAATACAATTCGGGTATATATATAAGAACATATGTGCAGATTTTTATAAACATAAATAATAATAATAATAATAATAATAATAATAATAATAATAATAATTACAAGAACAACAACAACGTTCATAATACCAATGACAAATAGAATATTTGGTTGAAAGGAAAGGAATGGCTTAAAATCTAGATAAAGACCTAAAAGAATATTCGGTGAATAAATTAAATATTAAGCAGAAGATTATTATAATGGACAATTAAGTGATACCTTAAGAGAAAGAAAATTCCTTTCTCTAAAAAAAAGAGAAAGAAAGTTATTTACTTAAGGAAATTCTTAAAGAATGGATTTCTAATCATCTTTAAACTTGGATGGATGAAAAAAAAAACCATAACAATGACAACTATCATCATAACAACATTACTAATATTAATAATTAGCAATAATATGAATAATAATAATCATTTTCATTGCGTAAAAAAAATCATCTTAAAAATTAGTAAAACATATTTCATCTCTTCATCGATTTAAAATTCAACATTAATACCACTCGTTTATGAATAATTACATTTAATTACAAGGTGTAAAAACTGAAAATTTAGCATTGATATCCCTCATTTATGAATAATTACAATTACAATGAGTTAGAGTTACAAAACTGAAACATTCATTTTCGTGGATAATGATTAATGCCAACTATAGATTAAGGCTGGTTGTTGATTGGGTTGGATTGAGTTTGGTTAAATTTATTATCCATGATCAAAATTTAACGAGTTGAGTTGAATCAAATTTGTAAAAAAAAAAATACATACATCATCTAATCCAATCATATAATATAATGACTTAATGTATTCAAAATTATTATTCAGATCTAAATATCTAATTTCTTTTTTATTTTGTAAAAATTATTTTTTTAGAATAAGAATTTATTTTTTTTAAAACTTTGTAATTATATAATGACTCAATGCATTCAAAAAGAGATAAAATTGTGATATTATTTTACTAATAAAATTAATAATTTTAATGCTAATACGATATTTTTTATTTTAGATAGAGATAAAATATTATATTAATATGAAAAAATATAAACAAAATCAAGACATGATAAAATAATAACTTAAAAAACAAAAAAAATCATGAGTAATTTAATTTTATAATTTAATAAATCATATGAACTAAAAATTAATGTATTTTTATTTAATAATTAATTTATATATAATAATAAATTTAATTATATAATATAAGTTAAATTCAACTTAAAAAAATAAAACTCATAACTCATCCTGTATATAATCGAATTCTAATTAAGTTTAATATAAACATTTAAAAAAATTCAACCTAAATTGAATATGATTAGATCAGGTAAAATCACGGATTCACAAGACCCTTTGAACATCCCTACCATTGATGTGCCTATCTATAATTTAAGGTGTGCAATGCACTCCTCTGACTTTGATAAAACTACAAATAAATATCTTAAATTTTCGTGTTTTGAGCACCTTTAGTTAATTAGTATATTTAATTTAAAACCACTACATCCTAGTTAGCTTTGTTGCCCACACCGACGCCTCAAGTTACTAGATCCGCCACTTATGACAATAATAAGGTTCAAAGATCTTGTGCAAATTGACATAAAAAAAGATCTTAAGCAAATTATCCAAACTCATCATTGCTATGTAATGGAAAAATTGAAGCATTCTAATTAAAGAAACATTAATGTAAATAAGAATTATAATTGCAGGTAAGGATGAATGACGTGGTTTCATAATAGAGAATTATCATTTCTTTTAACAAAGAATGATCATGTTAACATGGTTTGATAATAGTGAGTGTCCTTAGATATGCCGACTCCACGTGCATCTTGCGCATCAGATTTATATATCTATCTATATATATATATTATCAGTCATATTCGATGGCATATGGATAAGTAAATTGATAGATGGATTGAAAACAATAAAGAAACATGCAAGATCCATAAAGTCTATTGGTGCTGCTGTCTTGTAGTGTTGAATCAGAAAAAAAGAACTTCAAATTTCCTATAAGTGCTCTTGTGTGCCTGCTAGTGTGTTTTTGGACCCACTGTTCGAAGTGTCAATCCTCATCATTTTGCCAAAATATATATCAACTCTAATTCACGTTTGAAACCTCTAATTCAGTAAGCCGAGGAAGCTTTTAATAATAAGTTAAAAAAAATTGAAAACTGATTAAGAATTTGAACATCTAGTCACTCAAGTCTCTGGACAGTACGAGCTTTACATCTTGAGCAGAACATAATTACCATAGTTCAGAATTCACAATACATTCCACTATCTTTGACCTCTTTTATACTATGTCTCGAAATGATTGCTGAGCCTCACTACTTGAGCCTGATGAGTGAAGCCCATAAGCACTAGTGGTTTCACTATACCCGCTGGAGCTGTATTTATGACATGATAATGCCAAATTGAAATTTCTCATGTCCTGCTGGTAATGGCCAGCATCATAATCTAAAATATTTGACCAATTGTATACCGTGTCTGTGGTAAGCCCTGTTGTAACATCCCCAACAAGATCGGTTAGAGAAACCACTCCTTCTAAGGCTCCAACTATCTGTTACAAATTGTGAACTTTGTGATCAGAGACTCATATATGTATTTATACTTCTTGAAAACATTCCATGTTTTGGGATTTTAACAAAGGAAATCTAGCTACTAAGAATTAATTGTCTACTTGCAAGTCCGAATTGAAGGTTGAAATATTTTATACTCATAATTTTGTAAGAGGATTGGGGATACATTTTATTTAGGAAGAGGTTGAAGCAAATCCATCAAAAAAGTAGTTCCAAAGAATTTCGCCAAGATATTAATTTATGGACAGAACTTAGATACCATTGCATAAGTGTTTTACTTTGGTAATTTATGTTGACCTTTAATACAAATTTTCATTACACAAAATATTGAAGTGAAAATTCATTTTGATTGAAGAACAACATAATAAAACACTTAAAGAACTGCATCTAAGATTCTAAGTGTCGTCTAATGTCCTTAATTGATTTCTATGAAGAATTTTGCCTTAATTTATTTCCATATCTTTTTTCTATAATGATCATTCTGTCAGAATTACTCTCAGTGATCTAGCAAGGGATTGAAGAACAATATAATTAAACACTTAAAGAACTGCATCTAAGATTCTAAGTGTTGTCTAATGTCCCTAATAGATTTCTATGAAGAAAATTGCCTTAATTTATTTCCATATCTTTTTTCTAGAATGATCATTCTGTCAGAATTACTCTCAGTGATCTATCAAGGGATTGAAGAACAATATAATTAAACACTTAAAGAACTACTTCTAAGATTTTTAAGTGTTGTCTAATGTCCTTAATTGATTTCTATGAAGAAAATTGCCTTTATTTATTTCCATATCTTTTTTTCTATAATTATCATTCTGTCAGAATTACTCTCAGTGATCTAGCAAGGGATTTAGAGAAAAAGGTTCTAATTAGATTCATTCTTTCGTCTTTCTCCCCTTATGAATTGCTGATGTAAATGAAAAACAACAAACAGATTATTACTTGGCTCATTCGAGGTCGAAGCCTGGCTGAATGGCGCACACAAGCAGCTGCGCAGGTAATCATTCTTTCCATCTCATCAGCTTCGTAACTTTTCTGCAACCTTGGATCAACAAGATTGTCGAAGTCACCATCTTGTAGTGCTTGAGCAAGCAATGGCCTAGCCTGTAATCACCATATTGCAATGTCATTTTTATACTATGAGGGTTAGCAGAAAAATAGACCTTGTGAGCAACAAGAAAAAACTGCCCCTCAAATTCACTACAGCTTTGAGTTGGTAAATGTTGTTAAACTGAGGAGTAAACACCACCGAAATTTACATTAATAGGTAATGAATAACCAAGCTACTGAATTTGAATACACATTTCAACCCAAAACCTTGAAACTTTCTCATTTTTATGTTATGGGACTTCATCTCATATTATATTTGTACTTCAACAATAAAATATCTATTATCATCCTAGTAACCATCCACACGCATGAGCACTCAAACTGATTAAAAAACAAAATGACATTTTCCAACATGTTATAGGAAAGAACTTGGTCAACTCACCCAGTCGACGAGGCTCTCATTTCTTGATCCTGCTGTAGTGATTGGTGGATGTCCGGTTATAAGTTCTAAAAGCATGATGCCATAGGAATATACATCTGATTTATCTGTCAATTTACCACTTGATGCATACTCCGGAGCTAGATACCTGCAACGAAATTCTAAAGTTGACTAAAGCTGCTCTTGACATAGTAGTACAGTAGACAACGTTGTCAACACATCATTGATGTATAGGAACATACAAACTGCGCATTTTTACCCATTTTTGTTAACACGTATACTCTGCATGCCTGATTTTAAACTGTGAGATGCTTATTTACATAAAAACAATTCTATTAATAAAACAATGAGGACCAATGTCAAGTAGTGCATTTATGATACGTGTAGTGTAGTAAGATGAAAAGTGGTCTTACCCAAAGGTTCCCATCACTCGAGTGGTGAGGTGACTAATGCAACTATCGTTGTTAGGGAAGATTTTTGCCAAGCCAAAGTCAGAAACCTAAACAAACAGAAGCTCATCATCAATATATTTCCAAAGAATTAGAGAAACACACGTCTCAGACCAAAGTATTAACATAGGAACACTTCATGTGCTGGATGATGCACTGGGAAAATATAGAAGACAAAAGTTCTGTCTTAAAGAGTAATAAGCAATTATGGGAACAAGATAGTATAGTATGGCTTACCTTGGGTTCAAACTTAAAATCAAGAAGGATATTAGATGCTTTAATATCTCGGTGAATAATTGCCGGATTACCTGTGGACATTATGATCATAATTGAAACCAATTACCATTCCTAATCCCCATAAGCACGGTGTGTTTATATGAGACATAAGTATGTAAACTTCAAGGGATTCATGTGAGAAATGATTTTTTTTTCTTGAATAAATAATAATTTTCATTCCTAAACGTATGGAATACTAATAAATTCGTCTTCAAAAGATGAAAATTTAAATTTTAATCCTTAAAAATAAAAAAATGTAACATTCAAAGACGAATTATACATTCAGGGACGTAAATGACTATTTATTTATAATATAATTTAATTTTCATTAACTAGAAAGATGTTAAATTATATTTTAGGTAAATAGTTATTTTTGTCTTTGAAATACTTTTTCATTAACAGTAATGGACAGAAATTAATAGATGAATTAATTTATCGCATATTTTTTACTTTTAGATATTAAAATTTAAATTTTCATCTGAATGAATTTATTGGCGCTCAATCCTTTTTTTCTTTTTGAAATTGTCATTGTAATGAGATATGCAGCAACAAATTTTTAATAGATATAGACAGGCTTTAAAAAAATCAAGAAAGCAAAAGATTAGGGAAGAATTTTCACAATCTTCGTGTAGATATGCCAGCCCTTTTGCAGATCCCAAGGCAATTTTAATCCTCATCGACCATTCTAAGAAGGTATTCCCCTCCCCTGCAATACATTTTTATGTCATGTTCGATACCATGCAACTGTAAAATGGAACAGCAAAAAAACCTGTCCACTCTAGACATAACAAAGCAAGGGTACTTAAAATAACATTATGTCACAAGAAACCACTAGGCCATTGCCAAGCATCAGCACACCAGAAAAGCTTTTATGAAGTTACCTTAAATTAGTTTAGACTTTAGACTTACCATGTAAGTGGAATTCCAATGTGTTATTTGGAACAAATTCGTAAACGAGCAATCTCTCTGCCCTTGTAACGCAGTATCCAACAAATTCAACAAGATGTTTATGATGCACTCGGCTAATGGTCTCAACCTCAGCTTGAAACTCTCTCTCTCCTTGTTGGCTTCCTGATTTTAACTGCTTAACTGCAATTTCCTTTCCACATGGGAGAACTCCTTTGTACACATACCCAAAACCACCTTCTCCAAGAAGGTTGGACTCAGAGAAACATTTAGTGGCCACTAATAATTCATCATACGTGAAAATACCATTCGCGGGACCAAAGGCACCTCTTGGAGCATGATTTGGAATTGCTTTCACAGATACTGAATTAAAAGAGCCAGAAGCTCCACCGCCCTCAGTGAGAGGTGGCGGTGGTGGCAGCGTTGGATTTGGTGACACTCGAATAACATGAGACCCTGATGATGAGCTTAAATTAGTGTGCAAGCATCTCAACAATTATCAAACAAATCTAATGAAACATGAAAAGCATTGAACTCTATTATCACATGTACTATTAAACTATGCTCTTCAATATAGGGGAAAAAAAACTTAGATGCAACCTTTAAATTCTATTAGTAATATTTCTTAGAAGTGAAGTTTTCTCTCGCTAAATAGGCAATAAAACTTTAAATTAGAGGTTAGCATGAGTTATGGAAATGAAACTATATTAAAGAATGAACAAAACTTAGATAGAATTCTAAGCATTTTTTTAGTGTTTTCTATAAAAATTGAAGTTTATTCTCAATAATTCATTTAATAAAGATCTACATTCAAGGTTAACATAGTTTAGTAAAACTTCTTATTGGATAACATCATCCAAAATACCTATTGAAACTTATGAAAGAAAGGAAAGTGTTTTAATTATAAGGTTTTGATGTGTTTATACGTGAGAAATGAATATATGATTCATTTAACGCAAATGAGATTAGTTTCTCTTTCTGTGACTTGTGAAAATACCCATTAGGAGCAGGAAAAAAAATCTAATTTTAAGCTTTGTCCATAAATTTATTGGAAATTTAATTAACAAAGAAAGTAAAAGGATAAGATTTTCTAACCCTTGGATCCAAGAGAGGGAGATGATTCCTTATAGTGAGGGGTGGATAGATTATTGTGTTTGTTTTTCTTCCTATTCCAGCGTAGCACTGATCCAACAGTAAAAACAAAGACGAAAACGATAGCTGCAATTACAAGCCCAAAAATGAGACCACTTGACACGTGGAATGTTGAAGGCTTCTGAACATCCACAGCCACCGGCAAACTTCCACCTCGTGCTGTTGACGGAAAATTCACTTCCGGCGCCGATGCCGGCAACGCAGGAAACCACGGCGTTGCCAAAGTAGGTTCCGTCATGAATGGTGGATGTTGAGGCGGCGAAGGAACAGTCACAGTCGCCGCTGTCGCCGGAGGCATTTCTGGCAATGCAGGTGGAAAAGTGGCGGTTGGAGTTGGAGGCGACGGTGCAACTGCAAACGGCGGAAACGTTGTCGGTGCAGGAGCTGTGGCAAATGGAAACGGCGGTGGCTGAGATTCGGCGGTCGGAGTTGGAGGCGATGGCGTAACAGTGGACGATGGCAATGGCGGTGGCAGAGATTCCGGCGAGGGAGACGGCAACAACGGCTCCGTGAGAGGAAGTGGTGTGACTGAAGATGGCGGCGGCGAATCTTGAACGAGTAAAGTTTCCGGCGGCGGGGTGACTGGAGGTGCTGGAGGCGTCGGATACATTGAAGGTGACGGCGGAGGAGTTATGTCAAACAGCAACGACAGTGGTGGCGGGGCCGCCGGGGAATATGGTGCAACTGCAAGCATGAAATTTGTCTTCCTTTTCTTTGTATAAAATAAACAATGGTTATGAAGAAATTGATGCACATGAAGCAGCGAAGCAATACATGATTATAATAGTGGCCGTTTTGCAATTTGTAGTGAGAAGTGAAAATGAAGAGCTACGAACGCTATGGTGCCAGCACCACTGCTCCACTAATGGCTAGTGCAATCCAACTCTAGTTACCAACACTTTATCAACCACATGTATTTGGACTGGGATAAGTTTATTAATTTGTTGGTTCAGAGATCATAGACAACAAACCTCTATCTTTTGGATATTTGACATAATTGTATAAACTCTAATGATAGCAAATACTTAGAAAGAAAAGTTTATAACAGTTTTTTTTTAAGAGTTTAATGATTTATACTTACAATTTTGCACATTATTGAATCACAAATAACATTTTGTATGGTTTTTAACTTAGTTATAATGAGAGTGAACAAGTGTTGTACAAGAGTAAACAAACTTACAACACATTTTTTTCTTATTGTTTTCTTGTGTTAAAAACTTAATTAGTACATGAAGAATAAGAACGAAAACAGTCATTGAAAGAAAACAAAATTTCTTTAACCAACTATTAGGACAAATTCATAAACATTTCAAATGTTTTCTTGGTATCAAAGTAGAGAGAGAGAGTGACCTGCATGTGGTGGTTGACCTTTACGAAAAATATATAATAGTATTGGTCCCCGTAGAGTGACCTTTTTCAGAATCTACTAAGATAGAACATAGAAGAGTGGTTGAGATTGAAAAAAAAAAAAAAACTTAAACGAAGGAATGCACGAAAGTAATCGTGGTTCTCTAGTGATGGGAAAAAGATGTGTGGCAGATCACTGGCAATGAGGCACCCTCATCTTCAATGTTAGCTACTAAGCATCAAATATAGTAGTAGCATTTTAGTATTTACCAATTATAATCGAATACAGCTGTTGCATTTGGATTAGAAGTTAGTACAGACAAAGTATAGTCAGAACAAAGATGGAGACACTTAACATTAACAATTGTAACATCTCATCATCCGAGGTGAATATTTCCCGTATCCCAAGATGTCACATGTACCTCGGAATAGCCGCTCAAAATAAAAAATGAAGGGAAATGTTTCGAGCCACTAGCTGCCGGATTAACCGTTTCGATCTCGTTACCCTGGGTTTAACATATAATTTGCTTAACTTTCTGGCTTAGACATTTTTCCAAAACTAAAGCAAGTTTCTTGGCACACATGAACAAAGACACACTCTTACCTTTGCAGCTCTGTTTAAAGCATGCGACATCTCTATGCAACGTTTCAGCGGAACAATAACTTACAGAAATGTGTTTCCGGTTCGGTTTAAATTAGTTTTAAGACCAGAAGTGATCATAAAATGCACTTGCCATTTGGTTTGAATAAGATTAAGAATAATATTAGACTAGTATTTTAACTTATTTATTGTACATAGTAAATATTTATTTTCATATAATTAAAATTAAATAAATATTTTATGTATTAACAATGTAATTTTTTTTACAATATCATTCAATAATGAACCAATATATATAATAAATTTATCATTTTTACAAATTTTAAATATATTTTTAATCTCTTGATTATTTTTGTTTTTGATCACTTAAATTAAAATTTTTTTATAGTCTCTCAATTTTAATCTCTCATGTAATAAAAAAATACCACAAATTATACCCCTAATATGCCAAAATCAGTTAGAACTTAAAAGGAACTAAAAAGAGTATTTTTAAATTTGAGGTATTACAGAATTCAATTTAAATTTGGAAAACCAAAAACAAAAATAGAGATTAAAATATAGTTAAACCTTCTTACAACAACTATTTAAAAGTCATTTTAAATTAAACTCGTTTAAAATTTATAATAAACAAATAGTTTTAAATATATGAATTGTATTATAATTAAAATTTATAATAAAAAATATATTTGAATATATAAAGTAGATTTTATAATAAATAATTTACATTGTAAACTAATTTCCAATTTTAAAAAACATAAAAAAAAAAAGAGAATCTCATTCTCCAAATTGTATAATATAATTTATAATAAACGAATACAAAACAAATTCAATATGAATTCAAGATATTTCAGTTTTTGTCCTAACAACATTATTTGGTTAAAAATAAATAAATTTCATTATAGAGACTTTATCAATGCAAAATTTCATTTAAAAGTGAACATTTAAAGGGAGCATCTATTAAAAATTCACGCTTCCATTGAATACTCGTTATGTACCATTTTTTGTGTGACACAAGGATTAGTCCAAACAATCACCGAAATTTTCAATCATTTTCAAGAAAACTATTAACACGCATAGTTGAATTGTTCCCTCCAACAAGTTTTTTTTTTTTTTTTCCCATTCGCACCAAACCAACGAGGATTCAAATTTTTGACCATGTACTTAAAGATTTTGATCCCAAAAAAAGAGCATGATCCCTATCACTGAAACAAAAATTAAGTGACACATTGTATCGTTAAAAAAAACTTCAGTTCACAGCAGTAATTAGAAAAGGTAATGAAAGACTTAAAAAATCACCTAACGCAAACCAACAAGCCACAACACAACAGGCATCAAGCATCATTTGTGTATTAAGCAATCAACTGATAAAGGGTCCAGATTCACATTTCAGCACCAACCCGGCACAGAAATTAACCAGAAGTCAATCAATGGCAATGACCTAGAACACAATGAACACTTGAATAAACGTCAGAACATCAACATAAAACCTCTACAAACTTGCAACCCAGACTAGGTTTTCTACAACTGAATATTTGATGGATCACGATGATTTGGATACAGAACAACTACAAAATCTTTTAGCCAATGGAACCCCCCTGCATTTTCCTGTTATACATCAATCTGAATTTTCTTTCTCTTTCGGGGAGGGGGGAGGTATGGAGTCAATATCCTCCATTCCCTTATATATTCAATCTAGGATTGCAACATTTCATAACAGCTGATTTCAAAGCTCTGAAGGCACCATAAAGATTTAAGGTAAACCAAATTTGGACAAGGCTGATTGGAATAAAGTAGAGAATGCCTGGGATGAACTTTGGTCATCAGCTTTTATTTTAATCTGTGACTTGGCTGACGATGTGTTGATTATACACTCAACAAGATACATTGATGCTGCTTCTGCTTTCTGAGCAAAGAAAAAGAACTTGAAGTTGGGAGACTGACCACCGGATGCAATGCATTGTATTGAATGACTTTGCATGTGGCGAAGAAGTGCATGAGGAGTTGTCAACGATGTGACTCCTTGAGGACTTAGAGAATATTCCTGCACCAGATAATGAATTATAGACCACATATAGACAAAAATGCTTGACATTTTTTGTTCATTGGGTGTGGCAAAAAAAAAAGAGTACACAAAAACATTTCTATAGTTCAATTTTGAATTTTTGATTTATTATCAATGTAAAAATGTATACTCCAATTTTACACAATCATTCAATTATATGTTGCCACACATCCCTTAATAAGCTTAACAACTTATAAGATGTCAAATTCATTAAATGATGCGGCAACACATCATTGGATGATACTGTAAAACTTTTTTATAATACCAATGCATTCAAATTAAATAGATATTTTCAAGCCTAAGTTATCACATTAATGAAACTGATAATTTCAAAGCAAACCTCAGATAAGGATATTGGCAGTTGACGCCATTTCTGCTGAAATGCGCCAGGATCCAGTACAGCTTTTGGGTTTAGGTTCAATGGAGGAGGTGAAGGCATGGCTGCAGTCTCAACTGGAAAATCTAAACCAAGCAGATCATCAATTGCCAAGCTAGAAGCAGGAGCTTGACCAGATATGCCAGTACTTGGAAATGCCAAATCTGCAAGTGGTTGTGAAGTTGTAGGAGCAGATGAACCATTATAGGAAGGCGCATTATAGACAGAACCATTGCTACCAGGATCTCTTCCTTCATCTTTTTCTGAAGTACTTAGAAGCAGATCCTTGTCAT
Organism: Glycine max; assembly: GCF_000004515.6. Lineage (NCBI taxonomy): Eukaryota > Viridiplantae > Streptophyta > Magnoliopsida > Fabales > Fabaceae > Glycine > Glycine max. The sequence continues at coordinate 6,252,104 of NC_038242.2, read as the reverse complement.
TTGCTTCCACTCTCTGGGCTGGAACAACAGAATCTGCAGATTCTGCACTAATAGATAGATTTCCAAGTTCATCTGCAAATTCAAATGTCCCTCGGTGTTCCTTATCAGTGAACATATAAGAAGGCTGCATGAATTTTCTATTGTTAGTTTGACAGATTTTAATATACACAAGGATCACAGTAATATAAACATGTTTGAACTTTCAAGTAACGTTACTGTAAGACAAGGTGTTTAATTTAATCTATCGCACCACAAGGTGTTGAGGAAGAAAGTTTAGCTGTACAATGTTTTATATTTTTAAAATGCTAAAATTGAATTCTAATGTAAATAACAAATTGCAGCATATTATTCAGAATATCTCAGGTGATTCAACAGTTGAGGCAAGACTAAACATGAAACACTAAGAAGTCAAACATGTTTTATAAAGGGAAGAAACAGAAAAAACACTTTAAATGGTAAGGTGAATTATTATTTTCTCCCCATTTTATCTTTAAATTTGTTAAAAATAGTACAATATTTTATTAAATTTAGAAATGGTGCGAAGTACTTAAAATTAGTCCAAACTCAATGAATAATTTGTTTCATTAAAGCCACTGGGAGGGAAGACAGTAGATTAGTTACCTTTTGGTATACAACAGACAAACTGTTAAATTCATCAAATATGCGATCTTTGATTTCACTGCTTTGAGTATCAGCAAATACTGAAACTGCTTGCTTTGGAGGGTTGACCACACTCTCTGCCACTGATACATTATATTGCAGAAGCCTGTAATAAAATAAGGCCCTATCATGAACATCCTGCAATCAACAAAAAGCTCATTTAACTTACTGCAGCAATACAAGCAAATATTCAAACAATTCATTGTTTTGACAATACAAAGTAGTAACCAGTAACAACAATTCAAACCTGGTGAAAATCAGTAGCAATCCCAGCAGCCAATGCAGCTCCTAATGCTTTTTGAGTTTCAGGTGGTCGCTTAAAGAAACACTTCATAACTGCAGTAAGAAGATGTAAGCGAACCTGCATCATGATTCATGAGACAGCAGTTGTTCAAAATATAAATAAGTAAACATAAATACAAGCTAATAATCCATTCATTGTGATATGTAAACATAAACAAGAAAAGAATGTATGTTAGTCAGCCAGCTACTATTAGATAAGATTTCATAGCTGTTGAGTAGCTGGCTATAAATAAAGTAGGGCTGTTGTATTTTAGATAGGCTGAAACAATAAGAATGGAAGTGCAGTGCACAGTTTCTTTGATCTCACTGTTTCTCTTCTCTTCTTCTCTTTTCCCCTTTCTTTCTCTTTTCCACCTAAATTATATATCAGTGGTATCTAGAACCTAGCCGTCCATGCTACAAAAACACGACCAAGGTGACAGTGCATGAAATGGAAGAACACTTCATTCAAAATGAGCAGAGTCTTGTGAAGGTCAATACACTATCAAACACTCGCCAGAGTTGTACAATGATGAATTGGCTGTGATTCCTAGCAGCTTCCTATCAAGTATCATACCAATGGTGATTTCTCCTATCTCATTGATGAGTCATGAAGTGATGAATTCCTTACTTGGTCATGAAACATTCCAACACCAACTCTCCAGGATGATTATCTTTCCAGCCATATTTGGTGGAGCCCTCATCAGAAAAGATTTATTTGTAACAAGATTAAGTTAGTAAGCTTTATCTTGAGAGGGAGTGTTAGAATATATGAAAAATATCCAATAAATATGCTGATTATATTTAGAAAATTTTAATGTATCATAGAGATTATCTCCTAGGACTAATTTCCCTATTTTATTAGTTTACATGTTTCCGAACATTTAATGATTTGTTTCTTTGCAGTCAAAAATGATTTGTTTCTTTATTATGTTAGGATTATGATCTAGTATTGGCATAAAAAAGCATTAGTGCTTTATGTTTTTTATCATCATATGTAACACATGACAATATACAAGAGAATATTATTCAATTTCTCCCTCAATACCTAAAAGCCCATAATTTCAACATAGGTTGTTCACAATGTTCCTTCTGCAATTGTTTCAAAGGAAAAAAAATGAAGAAACTGGTTCAACTACAATCCAAGTGTAACACAATGGTTGAGTTTTACCATCCAAATGATCCACTATAATATTTTTAAGTTTCCATATATACGATTATACATCATAGAATGATGTACAGGAATTCATGCTGTAGATGGCCAGATGAGAATGAAGCACTTGAGAGTTGAGACCTTTTCTTAAATGTCAGAGCTTGATATGCTGAATGAAAAAGGTTGAATCCTACCATCAAAGAATATAAATTCAACATGGGCAGAGCTGAATATATAACTAAGATTACAATGTCCCATGATGCTGGGCATAACTTGGCATTCAATATGAAAATCTAAATCTCAAATGTGGAAATTGCACGACTGTAAAGCATAAGAAGTTATGTAATTACCTCAGCAGAATGCTCCTCATCCCAGTTTTCAACTAAACTCTCCAAGACATATGGAGCATCATGCATGTCTTGAGAATATTCCCCCAACATCCATATAAGAGCTGCCTTAGCCTTGGGTTCTTGGACATTTTTACTACTGATATTTCCAACAACAGCAATACAATCCTGACTCCATTGTGGATATTTTCTTAGCAGATCTTTCACAAGCACCTGAACAAATGAACTTTCAAACTTCGCATTAGTCTACCATACCATATCTAAGTCAAATCAAAATGCCTTACTTTCAACACATGTTTGCATATAATATAAAACAAAGCAATACTACTCTTAAGCACAAATTTCAGGGTAGCTAGCAGGCACTTGTCATGTTTACCAGAGCTTCAGAAGTAACATAGTCCTTTTCCATCTCAAGAAACTGGAGAAGTCGATCAACAATAGCATTGACATCATACTGCTGCAATGCTATCTTCCCAACAGCTCGAATTGATTCCCTTGCAATGGGAATGTCAACATTTGCAGCATATTCACATAATTCTGTCACTGAAATGAGATCCAAGAAGTTCATGAATATGTCATAAGACAGGCAGCCTCAGACCAGGGAATAGAACATCAAATGCAAATCTTAAATCAATCGCTCCCTCCCCTAACCCTTTCTCTCTATAGCAAATTGAAGTTTCTTACCTATCTCATAGGTGTTACTTTCATTTGCAACTGCAGTCAGCATTTCAAGCTTCAACTTTTTGACATATGATGGCTCATTATACTGGCAATAGAAGTGTTTGTAGTCTGAGGAAAATATATAAGGTGCACGCATGACCAAAAGATGCAGGTGGCTTAAAACTGCATACGATTGTTCTGGACTTCCCGAGCTCACTTGAGTTAAGAGAGGGGCTTTGATGCGCTCATATACCTAAACAAGAAGAATTTGCAACATAAATCACAGAGAAGCAACCAAACTGACAAGATCAAGTAAAAATAAATTCAAGATCAAGAAAAAAGGTTTAAATAATAACAATGGTAGTTTCAATAAGTATGTAATCAAGCCAAGCTAAGATTGGCCAAGCCATATGCAAACACAGCCGAAACCTAAGCTTGAGGCTGAGCTTGAATTGAGGTGAAAGCCTAGCAAAAACCCCAGCTTGTTTATAAGAACTACTGATTTATTTAAATTATATGTCACCTACAAATTGAGGTCACAGAAACATAACACAAAATCAACACCTAAAACCGACACAAAACTTCAAAAACATGCAACACCATATAATGGATAGACATAAAAGGGAATTGTCATGAGTTATGACTGAAGGCGATGTAACATGGTGATATATGGGCAAGGGCAAAGAGGGATTACGTAGGCTTAGGCTATAACAAACTTGCATATGTGGCAACAAGTGTGGGAAGCATTGTCAGGCTGCGTGGGATATAAGGAAAAAGAGGGGAAATGAGAGGGGTAGGCTATAATCATTGGGATAGTTTTGGGTGGCTTTGCCACAGGGCAGAGAAGAATACCTTCTCTGCTATTTTTCTTTCTTATATGCATCCATATATGAATACCATAAGCCTAATCTTTCAGCTGAAAAATCTAAATGCCCAATATATGTCCTCTATATGCTTGAGCAAGATAATAGTTAAAAGTAAAATCGTTACGAGATACAAAGCAAGCATGATTCAGACGAGAGAACTTTATGTTAAGGAAAAAATAACTATGCATAAAAAAAAATGCTGCAATGAAAAACAAGAAGATTAAATGAGATGTTTGCACAGACACACAAATCAAAGCATACCTGCTGATGCACATCAGCCATAGACAAAGTCAACTGTAGAAATACTTTAATAGTTGCCAAGACAACAGCACCGTTTGCATGCTGGAGCCTATCTTCAAGGAGATTCATTATATCAAATATTTCACTGTTATCTGATGGAATGTACTTGGACACCAATTCCAGCACAAGACACTGAGCCCATTCACTAAATTCCTTAATGCTGCAGGTGAAAAAAGAAAGAACAGATAAATTTTCTTAAAATTGGTATTTTTGCAAGATATTACAGGTGCTTTCTTTTTATCTCTTTTTTTTATCAGCAAAGATAAAATATTATAGTACCAGGGGTACTGAAGGAGTACAATTGATATCCAAGATTAGCAGAATTATGGTTTCCTAATACAGGCTTTAATACTAGAATTAGAAAACCATAAATCTGACTGCATTGTTGTCTATAATCTACCCAAATCCTATGTATGTATCCCTCCCCTGATTACAAAATCCCTCTCTCAAATTACTGGACCAGTGATTAAAAGGTATTTCAAAACCCTTTTCCAAGTTTTTAAACCACGACCAACAAAGGAAAATGTCATCCTCCATCAATTTACTGCCATTGAAGCTATCATTTGAGAAAATGATCCCATCCTATGCTGCCATATACTCCAGGTTAAAGCTATCCACCAGATCTGCCATCTCTGAGACCTGACTCCAGAAGGCCTCCCAAAACCATGTTGGAGGAAATGATGTCTTGGAGTCTGCGGAAAAACACCCGAAATGTTTAACCAAGACATCGATTCCCATCAAACCGGAAGAATTTTGCTGCAGTTGAAAAATAAATGAGCTGCATCCTCTTCATTGTTTCTGCAGAATGGGCAGAAAGAGTCATTGATTTCGATATTTCTCCTGCGCAAATTTGATCTTGTTGGCAGCCTGTCCATGATTAATCTCCAAGCAAAAAGGATGCTTTGCTTGGAATCTTTAGATTCCACAGCTCATTAAAAACTCCATCTTGATTCTCGTCCATGGAATCTCCCAAAAGCAGCTTGTACGCGCTCCCCACTGAATAATTACCACTTGAATCTCCCTTCCACACCCACTTGTCCTGTCGGTCAGGATGAATTGAGATGCCTTCTGTGTCTCCCAAGAACCTATCAGCCACGTCAATCTCAGCATCAAAAAGTGATCGCCTCCATTGAAAGCTCCACTCCCAGCCTGCGTCTGAGAATCTCCCCATTTGCTGTACGAACTGTTCTTGCTGACAGGAAATGAGATATAACCTAGGGTGTTTTAGCATTAGCAGTACACCAACATCTTTCCACCAATCCTCCCAAAATCTCACTCTAGCTCCAAAACCCACCTTCCAAGATATCTCATTTTGAAACCAGTTACCCTCCTGCAAAGGCTGAAACATTGAGCGGAGGTCCTGCCACCAGAATGATTCATTGCTGCCTCTCCTATCCTCATCCAAATTCCTCCAACCGCCATATTTTGAATCCAACACCCGAGCCCACAGTTCCCCTTGGTGATGGAATAGATTCCATCTCCATTTTCCAAGAAGAGTAAGATTGAAATTCTTGATGTCCCTGATTCCTAGGCCCCCTTTCTCCTTTGGTAGGCAAATGACTGCTACAATTATCAACACGCTTTATAGTCTAATAGGACAACAGTTAGCACTTATAATAAGGTAATAAAACATTTTTTATCACATTTGTGAAGATACTACTCAGTCAACCATTACTCCCACAATCATACTACATATGATTGATTTATAATTTCCAGAAGGACGAAGAAGCTACTAAACTACCAGATTATACGGTAGCTATAAGCCTTTTTGCCAAGGAGAAATGGAAATAGACAAAATTCCTATGAAAGGAAATCCAAGAGGAGGGTGGTTGAGAAAATTCAGTTTATCTATTGTGTTCTGATGAATGCTAGCTTCCCCTAAAAAATGCAAAAGAAAGAACATAACAGTGCTGTCCTTTGCAGTGCAAAAAATAAAAAACAGTGATGTCCTTTAGGGAAAGATAACTTAAGCACCACATCTTTCCCAAGTAGTGTTCATCAAAGTATCAGAGAGCAAGGAATTACTTGAGAAAAGATTACCGATTCAGAAGGTAATATACAACTGGCTTGCTAAGTAGAGTTTCTCTCTCCCTGGCTGCTTCCTCTGATGTGGATGACTCTAAGGTCCAAATTTCTTGTAAAGCAGACAAACAATTTGCAACTACCTGATGAAAAAAGCATGACAGTAGAAATGTGTAAAGTACAATTTATTTGGTGACTGCTGTTATTTTAAATTTTTGAAACAGGAAGACTGCTGTTGTTCTGATATGAAGGTGAACAATTGAAAAGCAATAACAAGAACAAAAAATTAACACACACACACATATGTAGGTATGGGGCATATCAAGTGAGAGGAGTGTTTGTATGAGGCTGAGAGGAGTAAATCTGAACTATATACCATACATGGATCGTTAGGATTAAAAGTTGTTTAATAATCACTCATTTGCTAGCAAATAGGCTGTTTATTAATGAATTGCGTGTTTATTATAACTAATTTTTAAACAACCTATTTGCTTGCAATTCATTAATCATTGGACAATTTAGATTAGCTTGGTTCTAAGTTAAACTCTTAATTCTTTACAAAAAGTTGAACGAAACTGTTATGATTTATCATAGGTTGAAGATAAAATTTCCACAGAAATAGAATCCTCACCTGAGTATCAGGGTCATTAAGCAATAAATGCTTCAGTGTTGCTGGAAAATCTGCATCAATACAGGTGGAAGTTGATATATGATATAGTTTCAAAACCCCAATAACTGCCACCATCCTGACATAACTATTATTGTCCTTCAACCCAGACCCTAATGGCCCAACCAAATACTCCACCAAGTTTGCCACCCGGAGCGAACACAAACTCCTCAATGCTAGTCCCCGAATCATTGGATCCTCATCCTTGCAATCTCTTTGCAGAAAATTAATCGTCAAAAGCGCAAGATCAGGATTGCCCTTAGCATAGTTCCCAACATATAGGTAGCACATTTTTTTCAGAACAATGTCTGACGTTGCGGAGCACATTACCATCTCGCCAAATAGAGATGAGACATCAATACCTATAGTCATGTTGGAAATCACCTTCTTGAAGAGATCCCTCTTAGAATCATCAGCACCCGGAGCTCGGCTCCCAGCAAGCTGCCGGAGCTGCGATTTCAGATCGGAGACTTCACTCTTCCTGGTTAAATTAAACATTAGGTCAGTACTCGAGGTAAAAAATAATCAACCATGTAGACAGAAGAGAATTGGGATATCAATAAAGACAAAACTTGGATGCAGTTCCCTAGATACTTTTCAATCAAAATCAGAGTTTCACATCGGTAAAACTTGGATGCAGTTCCCTAGATACTTTTCAATCAAAATCAGAGTTTCACATCGGTAATCTACGTGCATGGTTGGAAATCAAGTGCAAAATGACTTTTGGGGCAAAATTCATTCTGCCAAAGGATAGGACCCTTGTTTTTGTTTTCATTTTGCTTTAATCCGTTGGATCTGAATTGGAACACGCGTCGCAACAATTTCAACTACAAACCAAACATGCTCTATGTAATAAAAGTTTGCATTAAACGTCAACATAGATCAACTGAAATGAAACTCCAATTCTGATTGGAGAACAATATCAAGAGCACATTTGAGGTTAATATATATATATATATATATATATATATATATAAAGCTAATGCACCAACTCAATGTAGTTAACATAGCTCCTTTCCTCATTCCAGAAACAAGTTTCTGAAATGGAAGAGATAACGCAAAGTTGATGAATCCGCGAGAAACTATGCCAAGTCACCCTCTGGCTCGGTATACAGAACTCAACTACTTAAGTCATAACACACAAGCACTGTAGATTGCATAATTGTACGCCAAATAGGACAAAACTCAACGGCATTGGATCTCTATTGTTAATGAGAGCAAAGCGAAGTGCGCGTTCAAACATTTGAAGGCATGCTGTGAGGTAAAACCAAAACACGCGAAATTTCCTATTTGTCTAATGCATGTTGCGAGATAAAGGCGGCAATTGTTATGTACTTGCTTCCGTAGATGAGCCCAATATTGAAATTGTGAATCATTCAGATAAAGAAAAAGAAAGAAAAGTTGATTTGGGAACTGACCCTGACGGTTGCGACGGTGAGGGCGATCGATGAGACTGCGGAGGCGGTGGAGCCATAGCCACTGAAAGTTGAGTGGAACGACGACACGGTTAGATCGACTCTTTGCTTCTTCAGAGAAAGTGAGATCTGAACGAAGATAGAAGAGTGATCGGTAATCGTAGCTACAATAATTAATTTTTTTAATCAAAAAATGGAGTCAGGATTTGGTGAGATGGAAATTAGAAATTACCGTGTCTGGTGGAAAGAAACGATACCAAAAAAAATTAAGAAAAAAATGCACATGGTGCATATACTTTCGACGTATGAGAGGCTGAAGTGGCGAGATCTGATTGCCTGTATTGGACTCTCTTCCACTTCTAAGTTCTAAGCCATGTTTTTTGCGACACTGCAAATAAAATAAAATAAATCACGTTTCATTACTTTCTAGAAACGATGTTAAAAAATAGTACTAATAATAATAATAAATAAATAAATAAATTGATATTCCATTATATCGGTAGGTCCGTATATATTGATGTGATGCTTTATGCACTATTATCTTAATATTTTTTATTAAATATTAAATCAATTAATAAATAGACTAAAATTAACACGGCCTCTTTAAGACTTAGGCTGTGTTTAGTAGGAGAGAAAAAAGTAGAGGAAGAAAAAAAGTAGGTTGAAGAGAAAAGAAAATAAAAAAATAGATGAGAAATATAATAAAAACATAGATTGTTTGGTTGGAAAGATAAAATATTTAAATTAAACTTGTTTGATAAAAAAGAAAAGGATAAATTATTATTATTGTTATTATTATTATTATAATAAGAAAACATACTTAAAAAAATTGCAAAGACTAACATAATCATTGGATGTCGCTTTACATTTCATTTCTTCGGGGGTTTTCACAAGTTAATGCAAAAAAAATTATGTGAGCCCTGCATGTTCTTAAAATTTTTCTTGTTATTTGATACCCTTCAATTAAAAAAACACATAATATTATGATAAATTATAATTTTCCTTTATGACATAAGTTTTTATAAAATACATATGATAAAAGAATAATTCAAAATACTTAGACTTTTATAAACTATAATTATTTTCTATGCATTTTTAATGTTCTAGTTGTTTTATTGTTGATATTATAAAAACATATATCTATATATATAATTAAATAATCATCCAATCATTTTTTTTTATTTTTTATTGATCATGATATTGTATTAAGTAGTTTCTATTCAAAGTGATGATTAATTTTAGGTAGGAATCAAGAACTCACAAGTTAAATATTCAAATTCTAACACAGTTTATTCTATACTAAAGGTTCATTTAATATTCAAATCAAGAATCAATTGATTAAATAACACAAGTCCCTATCACTTATGTAAACTGTTGTTGGTAAACTATTTTACAAAAATAATTATAAAGAAACATCTTAAATGACAAGTTATCTTAACCTATTTCTTGCTTTATTTGGAAATTGGGGTGTAATCACTAAAATGAAAACATATGATGTAAGTTATAAATAAATCGTTGTCCTGTATTGAATGTCTATTAGATGAGTTGGAGTATTAAAAATTAGGTTATTATTTTGCTCTTCTAATTTTTTTAGGTTCAATTTAGTCTTTTTTATTTTTAAAAGATTCAATTTGATCCCTTAATTTATATATACTAAATTCAATTTAGTCCCTTTATTTTTAATTAGGTCTTTTTTAGAATGGATTTAATTTGATCTCATTTTTTTGAAAATATTTGAAGGTGATGAAAAAAATGATATCAAATTAAACTTATTTTAAAAAATAAAGAACCTAGTTGAACCTTTTAAAACTAAAAAGTCAAATTAAACATAAAAAATAAATTAAAAAAACAAAATAGTAATTAAAATTCTAAAAATAAAATAATAAAATAGAAAAATTAGTATCAATTTATTATTTTTTTGTATATTTTTTAAATATTATCTTATAAGAACAATACCTATATTTTTTATGGAGAAGATTTTTTTTCTTACACGTATATAAATAAAAAAAAAAAGTGGGCCAATTGCCCCCACAATACAACAAGTAGATCCGTCCTGTATACAATAATAGGTTTCTCAACGAAGTTATGTTCTTGGGACTACAGTGAGAGTAAAATGTTTCACCTTATCCAATAAAAGAAAATATTTGTTAGAATTTGGGTGGAACTGTATTTATTTTTGTCGTGGCAGATATTGCCATTGAAAGTGGTATTTGATAAAACTAAAACAATGGTTTCATCTCACCAAGGGTCGATGGTGACAACTAACCAAGTATGATTTTGGAAAACACGCACAGGGTTGCCCATTATACTGTTTAACATGAAACCAGAGGTGGAGTAGGAAAGCACGATCATGTCAAGGAGGCAAAGCCAAAAAAACAGACCCTTGAATGATCATCATGAGGGGTCATTGGAAAAAAGGCAGAGTGTGTTAGAAGAGAAAAAAAAATGACGATATGCATGTTTAAAATGACCATACATGGCTAAAAAATATAATTTTAGATAACATTTGTAATCCCACGGGCCTAAGATTACTCACCACATGCCAAAAGCAATTTTGCAACACAATCACAGGGAAAAAATAACAAATAATCCTCAACTAGCTCTCATAGTCTAGTATCCTCTAATTTTATTTTAGTTACAAAAAGAATGAGCCTAAAGGCACCAACTCAAGCTAAATCCAACGCAAGGAGAGTAATTGTTGATCAAATTTTATTTCATGTGAACTAAGAGATAATGAAAGAGACAACAATCCCATCTAACTCCATCAATCTCGTGGCCTTAATGCCCATCATTTATCCTTCTATGCAATATTTGTGAGGAAATAATGGAGCACACTCTGAGGGGATGTTGCTTTGCATATCGCATGCGGGACTATTAAATGAATTATGTTTTATACTCGAAATTTAAGGATTGACTAATTATAAATCTAAAGTGCAAAGATGATACAAATATCTCATGATCTATAAAAATAAGCATTATGATGCAACTGTTGCGGGGAAATGAAAAATAATCACGCACAAAAAATCTTCTTCTTTAGCCTAAAAATATTTTGTGGAGAAAAGAAAAAGTTGAAGAACTCATTAAAAAAAATTAGAATAACATTTATTTTTTTTCTTTTATATTATGAAATAATTGTTAAAGAAAAATACGTCTTTACAAATTACAACATATACTTTTTATTTTTTTAATGCAAATGATTTAAAAAAATTCAATTTTTCACTGATTCTCTTTTTCTTCACTCAATTTTTTTCTCTCAGAGATTTTCACCATCCAAACAAAACATAATTAGCTGATCGAAATCTGTTCTCCTTGGTCTATTTTTTTCCCTAAAGTTTATGATCATCCAAACGGGGTTTTGGAGTAACACTGCAGTGCCCAAGATATTTTTGCTGAGAGTCCCTAACTTGTGCACAGAGATAACAAAAAACACAGTGAAATGGTCCTTCTATACCTCCCAAGGTTTCCTCTCTACCTCGTTACCTTATCTCACTCCCTCCCTCGTCGAACCTACTCCAAAACCACCCTCTTACGCCCACCCAAATCCACTCTCACAACCTCACAACCCTTAACCGTTAACCCTTCCCCCACAGAGCTATCCCTCGAGAAGCTCTTCGTTCCGCCGGAGACCACCGTGTCCCTCGAAAGTTCAAGAGTCTTGAACGGTTCTAACATTCTGCTGAGTAACTACGCCAACGATGCTCAGGTATTGCAGGCCGAGTTTGTGAAAAGCAGTGTGAAGACTGAAGACTGTCCCTCCGATGGAATTCCCGAGTTCGCTCTCGTTGGCCGCTCCAACGTCGGCAAATCCTCGCTCCTTAATTCCCTCGTCCGCCGCAAGAAACTCGCCTTAACTTCGAAGAAACCCGGTTAGCCATTATTATTACAACGAATCCTTTTTTAAATTATCGTTTTCTGTGCAGTGTAAAGAAAAAAATTGTGTTGAAAGGTTGAATGTGACTTATTTGAAAATGACGTGTTAGATTTTAGATTTACGTGTATTCAAGCATCTGAACCGTTTCTATGATGAGGTAGGAGAGAGGATTTGTTGCTCTAGATTAGGGTTAGGGTATTTTTGGAGGGATGGAGTTTTATGAATTGGTGGATTGGAATTCAATGCAGACAAAGGTAAGGGAGTTTTGTAGGGATTAGGTGATATTGTATAAACTATAAAGAATCAAGTAATGGCTAATATTGGTTATTAAGGTGCTGGATATAGTATAATAGCATCAGTGCATTCACAGTGTTGAGACATAATAAAGTGATTTTTAATTTATTGTAGTTCACATTATTCTTTGTTCTATGCATTTATTGACAGTATTAAATTGTCTGTTTTCAATTTTTTGCAGGCAAAACACAATGTATAAACCATTTTCGGATTAATAATAGCTGGTACCTGGTTGATTTGCCTGGTTATGGGTATGACTTGCTACCACATATACTCCTGCTATACTCTCACAGTATGTTAAAGATTCTGGCCTCTGTGAAGTCTTAAAGATTGGAAATATTGACTAGTATATTTGATATCAATGGACTAGTATGCTGTGGATAATGTGAATCTCTATGACATGGATCAATTACGTAATAATGTGAATGCTAGGTCGTTGCCCTGAAGCAACGCGCTGTATGGCTCGAGTACAGTGTCAAAAGACTATAAGAGAGGTTATCAAAAAGGATCTCGAAATTAATGGTTTGGATAAAAGTATGGTACTTGATAGAACATTATGGCAGAAGTTGATCCATGTAGCCGACCCCACCTAGTGGGATAAGGCGTTGTTGTTGTTGTTGTTGTTGTTGGACTAGTATGCTGTGCAAATGTTGTTGATGAAATTTGAGTGTCAGACTTCAATTGTGTTTTTACTTCTCTTAGGTTGACTGATTAAATATTCAAGGTTGCAAATAATTTCATATGTTGATGTGTTGTCTTATGATTTTTATAAAGGCTTTTTCTGTGATACATTATCCACATGAGTCCCTGAAGTGCTCAAGCTCTGTTTTGACATTTCTTTTGCCTTTATTTAAATGCTAATTTATACTGTTTTTTAAGGATAACTATTGATGAATAATATGATCTTGTTATTCTTAAGCCAATGACATTTATTTGCCATTATGTTCTTGTCATTAGGTATGCATCTGCACCACATGAACTTAGGATGGATTGGGAAAAATTCACCAAGGACTATTTCCTTAACCGCTCAACCTTAGTTTCAGTATTCCTTCTAATAGATGCTAGCATTCCTGCTAAACAAATTGATCTTGACTATGCCAGTTGGTTGGGTCAGAATCAGGTAATGTGTCAAATTTTCTTCATTAGCAGAATTAAGTGACGTGCTTTATGTTTACTTACCATCAATCCTGCATGTGCTACCTGATCTGATGGTTATGGCATACCTTGTGTGGAAGTTTTGCTCACTTTTGTCTTCCTACCTTTTTCTGTGTAGTTGCAGCTAAAACTATGTATTTCCTAGTAGAATTCCTTATAGGTAATAATTAACTGGCATATTGGTGTTACTGCCACTTCATCTTGGTGTCAAGTAGGTAATGTGCATGTGAGAATTATGATACCAAGAATATTACATTTCAGTTATGGAAACTGGAATCACTGAGATGTTTTAGTTAGATAATTGATAATATCTACAAGGGGCTGACTTTGCTCAGCTAGCACTCAGTTATCTATATGGAGGACAAATAAAATTCAGTAACAACTTGCATTAAGAACTCATTATATGATATGAGGACAAATAAGAATACGGTTACAACTTAACTAGTTATTACAATTTAAATGTTGTCAAGAACTGAGGTTATTATAGACTTTGAAGAAAATGTGATGTAAATATTATATGGAAGAGCCCACTCCTGCCAAGCTGTCAAGAGCAGGGTCTTCATTTAAGAGGAATGCTAACAATACACCCTCTAATATATCTATATTTTTTTTTTCAGCACATTCTTTGCTATTGGCTGAAATTCATGTCAGACCCATTACATTAGAAGGGGGTGGGGGCACATTGTATAATGATTCCCACTTGAATTTTACCTAATGATAAAACTTAAAAGAGCATGGTGCTAACATTTTCCCTCAATCCAAATAGGAACTCTGTGTCTTGCATTACACCCTTGTGTTAATCGTGTGTTGAATAGAGTAGTGGCAGTAGCCCATTTACACCAAGATGGACAACTAAGCTATAGTATCACTTGATGTATAGGAGAGTCCTGTCCTACAGGTCAGGTAATTAAGCATGAAAAGCCTCTAGCCCCTACTTCTAATGGGAGCATCATAAAGTAGTTCTAGTTCATGTCTCACACCCAGCCATATGGGACTCATGCTGCTTCGTTAACAGAACAGAGTTAATAATTTCTTTCGGTAACAAGAGTGGATTTTTTAATATAGTTTTTCTTTCAGATCCCAATGACATTAATCTTCACCAAATGTGACAAGCGGAAAAAGAAAAAGAATGGAGGCAAAAGACCAGAAGACAATGTTAATGATTTTCAGGATTTGATTCGAGGTTTCTTCCAATCCGTGCCTCCGTGGATCATGACCAGTAGCGTTACTAATCAGGGTCGTGATGAGATACTCCTCCATATGGCCCAGCTACGGAACTACTGGCTCAAGCACTAGTTCTGAGAAACATGACATAGTTAGAGCAGGTATGTCAATCTTGAATCCTCAAGTGATTATATATAGATTTGAGTTGCTTTATGTTTTCCCTCATAGAGCCAACTAGTAGGAGACTCTATCTAGCTGATTATTTAAGTTCTAAATTCGTCCAATATCTCTTGTTTTACAGTAATAGAGAAACGGCTTTAAATTAATTAACATTTTATATTGTGTCAAAAATAAAATGACATGCTTTTTATGTCCACAAAAACAAATATTTTATTTAATATTTATCCTCGCAGATACGCTTTTCCAGATAGACTTGCTTGATTACCAGCTAATATGGTTATCAATTTATCTATTTTCCATGGTGTGCCTTCTCTGCATTGCCCTAGTACCTACAAGGCCTAAGGCTAAATCTAATGAAATGAAAGCCGGATAAAGAAAACTATTTAGAACAAAGCTTGATACTGTACAACACCATGCCTGTGTGAGGTTCTACTCCCAGCCCTGTACGATTGTTCTAATGAAATTTGTTTTGGATTTACACAAATGGTTATTATCACCTGTAAATTAGTAATGATATTTTTATTCAAATACTTGGATACTTCGAAAGTTCTATTGTCGTTGATTTTAAAGAACCCATGTGAGATTGTTTCCTCTCCCCCGAATCACTTCATGGAAAACCATCACTTTTCATGAACGTTCATAACATCCTACTTTTAGCAGGCCACTGCATATTCTTTTTTTTTTTCCGGCTGGAGATGAGCTGAAGAATCAAAATACACGCAAGGATGCAACTGGAAAACAGCACCCGTGTAAAAACTTATAACATTTTTCTCTTTATACGACAGTGAGAAGAATGAGATATCAGATAGTAGTATCATTTTCCCATTGTTGTTCTTTATCAAATCTATAAATTATCCTTTATGCTCTCGATGTTTATCAGATTGTTGCATTTTTCATTGAAGTTGAAGATTGAATAAATGTTTTGTGAAGTTAAGGGTTTTTTTTTTACAGCTAAAATTATGGATTAAAGTAAACATTTATAAAATTAGACGGATTAACGTTGAGGACTAAAGTGGAGTTTCTTCTTTTAGTAACATACCATAATCGTTGCTGAATACGACTAGGACCTGATGTACGTAGTACTTCTCTCGACTTAAAATAAGTGCTCATTTGGAAAAAAATTATTCCAAAATAAATGTCTTGTTAGCTTTTTAGTAATTGCTTTTTTCTACTAATATCCTTATTAGTTTTATAAAATTTCATATTAGATATGAGCTAAGGTAAAGGCTGGAGACCCACTTAGCTTTTAATTACTTTAATTTTTTTACTCAAATATAAGTTATTTAATTACAAATATTTTTATTTTTTTAATTTCTCGTCTCCTCTAAATTTAAACTGGTGATATTTTTATTAATTTAAATTAACTATATAATTTTATTTAACTAAAATATATTCACACACTTTATAAAATTGTTAATGATCACGATAGTGTAAAATATTTTAAATTGTTATCCAATAAAAAATTACCCTTAATATGATTTTAAAATAATTATCATAACCTATTTTTTCTTATAGAATACTTATTAGTTACTATTTTTACAGTAATGTTTATTAATTACTTAGAAAAATAAATATTATATTATTTTTAACTCTTTATTATAAAAAATTAATTTATATACTCAATCAATATAATTTTTTTTTGCACAATATTGAATAGAATGCATATTTTTATTCATTAATATGATAAGACATTAAGATGCATCTTTATTAAATATCTATATAAACATATTTTTATACTAACAATACACATAATTTAATAATGCTATAAACATGTTTAAATTTTTTTGGTATAATTAACAATAATTTTAAATGTTTTAAAAAAAATTATAAAAGTCATTTAAAATCTTAAAAATTAAAATATTTTTTTAAATTTTGTGAATTCATTAAAATCTAATTTATAAAATTATAATAATAAACGTCTTTTAAAAAAAATCTTAAAAATCATTACATTTTTATAATTTTTTTTAAAATTTATAAAATATTTTTATGCCAAAATATTCTTTTCAAATCCTATTGCAATGCATCCCCTAATTTTCTTACACTAATTATTGATTTATTTTTTCTTGAGGACTTGTTGCTAGCATTAGTCTCACTGAATACACGAAATTACCTAAATATCCAAGAACACAAAAAAAAAAAAAAAAAAAAAAAAAAAACTTAAAACCCTTAATGCACTGCCTTAACCCTCTTCCTCTCTAGGCATCCCGCTAGCTAGAGACCGGAGAGAATCCAAATTGCATTTCATCAGGCGCCATCCTTTTCCTGCTGAGGTATGTATCTATGTTAAACAAATTATCAGAACTTCTTTTTCTTTCCACCAATGATTTAATGGGTATTCCATTTCGTCTCCTCAAACTCACAACTACAATTGTTTCGACGCAGAGTGAGAGGCGTTAATCTGAATGGGTTACATCCACCATGGAAGAACCGGTCTCAGGCACTTATTCAGATTCAGAACCGCCACCGGCGTGGTAAAAAACTCCGCGAGATCGCAATTACGCACTGCATTTCTCTCCCATTCTTCCCCTATCCTCGGCAACAACGTGGTTTTTTTCTCCACAGGCGACAAATTCCTGCACGAAATTACCGCGGAGGTGGAGAAAGACAGGCGCAGGGAGCGAAACGAGCGTTTGCGCCTCGGCCTCGACACCGCCGACATCGACGCCGAGTCGGAGCAGGACTACATGGGCGTGGGGCCCCTCATCGCGAAGCTCGAGAAGGAAATGCTCAAGGAATCTGCTGAGCTGAACCGCTACGAGGAGCCCACCGACTCCGAGGACGACTCCGACGAGGAAACCATGGACGACGCCGACAAGAAGGTGAGTGATTTCGAGAAGAAAAAAGACAAGCACATGGACCTTCTCGATAAATTCACCTCAGCCGAAACCCTAGACGACGCGTTTAAGTGGATGGCCAAAATAGATAACTTCGAAAACAAGCATTTCCGCCTGAGGCCTGAGTATAGGGTTATTGGTGAGCTCATGAATCGGCTTAAGGTCGCGACAGAGCTGAAGGACAAGTTTGTTTTGCAGAACAAGCTTAATAGGGCGTTGAGGTTGGTGCGGTGGAAGGAGGCTTATGATCCTGATAACCCTGCCAATTATGGCGTGATTCAGCGCGAGCAGCCAACCGCAGACGCGAAGGAAGAGGCTGAGTTCGAGAAGGAGAAGCAGAAGCAGATTGAGGAGGGAGATAATGCTGATGATGAGGAGGAGCAGGAGTTTGATGACATGAAGGAGAAGGATAATGTACTGATGGCCAAACTTGAGGCTATCGATAGGAAGCTCGAGGAGAAGTTGGCGGAGCTCGAGTATACATTTGGGAGGAAGGGGAAGGCGCTCGAGGAAGAGATCAAGGATCTCGCTGAGGAGAGAAATGAATTGACTGAGCAGAAGAGAAAGCCACTTTACCGGAAGGTAGCTTCGTACTTACATAATTCTCTGGTTTTTTTAGCGTGTTTGGAAACCTTGTTGAGAAGTAAGAAATCATGTCTGGAATGTGGAACCAAACACACTATTTGTCTTGGCATTTTGAACCATAATCAATTACTCATTTTTTACGTCAAGTGTTCTCTAAAGTGAGCTTGCAAAGAGTAGATTAATTCTTTATTAGGTTAAGATCACAGATTCACCATGCACTGAGGGTTAATGCACTCTTACTGGCTCATTTTACTGATGAATTCACTTAATAGGAGCTTGCTCTTTTATATACGTTTAACCACTGTGCAAAACTTTTATCATTGTCGTTTCTTTTACTTATTAGCCTAATGATTATTTTTATTGTAATCCTTATAGAAAGAAAAATTCTTTATCTTTATGATCAGTTAGAAATACGAAACAAATTTTTTTGAAGCACTTCCCCACTTCAATCTTTGACCAACTAAGAACAATTTCTTGACCAATTGAACAGATTAGTTGACTAATTGTATGTTTGGTTTTGGAATCATTTTGGGGAATGAATTAGATGGAGTGATGAATTGATAGTAAAATAAACTGATATTCCTGACAATCTGATAGAGTGAGGAGCTTCTGAGTTTGAGAGCTCCTAATATTAATATTCAACAATTAAAAAAGAAAAAAAAAAAAGCAAAAGAACTCCTAAAAATAGAAATTATATAATTTCAACTGGTTAGTTTTTATTTATTTTATTCCCTTTTCTCCTGCTTAATAATATATCAAGTGTCCTGTTTCTTTACTAATTTTATGAAGTGAAAGGTCTGCCTGTGTAGGTGAGGTACATTATGCATTCATAGCAAGGCAACTGCTTGTTTAAATTTACTGACTTGTCTTTTCCTCCAAATCTTATTGGTTTTGATTTCAATTTATATATATTTGGAGATGCCTTCTTTGGTTGTTCATGGAATTTTCTTTTTCTTTTACCAAGCACAAAATAATATTTTGATGTTTTTCAAAGCATAGCATTCTTGTAGTTTGATCTTTTTTTGAAGTTCTAATTGATTCTTATGTTGTGCACTTTCATTGCTCTTGTTTAAATAAACTTTGTTATTTCTCCCATATTCTTATTTTGCTTTTAATAAAGCTGAGTTATGATTTTGTTTTTTGTTTGGGTTTTTGTACATGTTACCAGGGTTTTGATACAAGATTGATAGACATGAACCGAACTTGTAAAGTCACAAAGGTATTTCATAAATCTGTGCTTCCTGCTATGCTTTCCCTCTTGTCTTTTGTGTATGTTCTTAGTTTGGTTTGAATCTCTTGATCTAGGGAGGACAAGTTGTGAAGTATACTGCCATGGTAGCTTGTGGCAACTATAATGGCGTCATTGGTTTTGCAAAAGCCAAAGGCCCTGCAGTCCCAGTTGCCCTTCAAAAGGTATTCACAGTATCTTATTTGGTCTTTCAAGTTCTCCTTAAAGTGGTTTGGCTGTGGACTGTTTCCAATTGTTCTGTGTTCAATGTAGAAAAGTTTCATGAGTTCATTACCCGACATAAATATGAAGAGATAGATTTGCCTTTGTTTCAATTACTAGTAGTTAGTTTCAAGCTTATTGAAGTTTTGATTTATGTCACAAATCTTGTGATTTTTTATGGCAGTTATACTGCCCAGGGGCTTTGTCTTTGGCCAACATTCTGATGTTGAATCAACATAGGTTTTGGTTAATCCTTGTGATATTTGGGTCATAATTAGTGGGAGGAGCTAGGATTGATGACTATGACTTCTGTTCTGTTATTAGATATGTTCGATGGAAAACACCTGCCTAATGATTCCACAAACTTTACATGTCTTATTCAGCATGCACGAATTTCTTTCAAATTTTGTGTTTCAACAAGCTTCATACTAATTTAATTAACATATCCGTTTTGATTATTATAAAGAGAATCCAAAGAATTTCCATTATTTCATTATATACTGTTGATAATGAGTTGCAGAAGGTGCATTAACCGATTTTACATCTTTCTAATCTAACTGAAAATCAGATATTGGTCAGTTGTTATTGTAGATTCTCTATTAACTAACTGAAATCCAATTTTGAATGTTTTAAATTTTATATTCTTGAGTATGCCTTTAAAACAATAAGTACATTTATTTTATCTCGAAGTAAAAATCTTATGTGCATTATGTCTAATGCAGTTTAATAATTTATTATTCTGATAACAACATAGCATATTGAATTAGTGGTTGATTTAACTACAATCAGGCGTATGAGAAATGCTTCCAGAATTTGCATTATGTAGAGCGACATGAGGAGCATACAATTGCACATGCAGTACAAACGTCTTATAAAAAGACCAAGGTAGTCAATTTCTTATCCTTCTTCTAGTAGTACCTCCCCCATTTATCTCATGAAAGTTCATCTTCTGTTAGAAAAATTGAAATGTTTTGTTTTAATTGCATTTGACGAGTAATGACCGAGTTTATCCTGCCTGTATTCATCCTGTATATTATATAAATTTCATGTCTTCTCCATTATTCCATAGGTTTATCTCTGGCCCGCTCCTACTACAACTGGCATGAAAGCCGGCAGATCAGTCGAAGCCATACTGCATTTAGCTGGTTTGAAGAATGTCAAATCAAAGGTAACTGTTGCCTAGAAAAATTGAGCATGGTCCTGTAATTTTAGTGCTAGATCTAATTTTTATTGTCCTGATAGGTCATTGGTTCCAGAAATCCTCATAATACAGTTAAAGCTGTCTTCAAAGCACTGAATGCAGTTAGTAACTCATCTTGCCGATGTTTCAAACTTGCAATGCAAGTATTTCAAACAACTTTTCCTGTGATAGTGTGATATCTCATGTGGTATTTCTTGTTTGTTCCAGATTGAAACGCCAAGGGATGTCCAAGAGAAGTTTGGCAGGACTGTGGTTGAGAAGTATCTCTTGTGATAGACATGGCAATGTGGTGAGTTCAGTGGCCTTTGGCGGTTGTCTTCCATTGAATCTCTTAATTTTTACTTTTTATTCATGTGAATTTACCAAGAATTGGAAGAGAGTTTCCAAAATGCTTTACTTGTGAACATTAGCTATGGAATTTTGGCTGTAACTTTTTGTTCTTAAAAGCATAAGGAACAATAGTTTAGGAAGGTTCCTTTTGGTTAATGTGTTTGTTTTTCCTCACTTTTAATGACGCATTCTACTCACAACCCTTTTAGCTGGATACAATTTACATTTAGAATCTCTCACACTAACGCCTTGAAAAGGATAGTTAAAAGTGAGAGCACAAAACTCAATGAATGATGTTTAGCAAAATAAGTGTTCCTTTATCTACCGAGATATATCGATTGGAAACTTGTTCGAGTAGAAGCTGCAGATGATGTCTTCACGGTTGCCTTTGGCTTTCTGCCTTGAAAATACACATTTCCTACGACATCTTTAGACCTTGAAATTTTATTAATTATTCAAGTTTCATCTTTTGCAGTTCGAAAAAGGAATTTAAAGGAAATTTCTGAACTCAAGTGAAGATTTTTTTTAAAATTATATTCATTTCATATTTAGATTAGTTAAAAATAATTGCTTGTTCATTCGTTTATTTAAAAATATTATTCCTTATATTTTATATTAGTAAATTTCATAATAAATAAGTTAAAATGATTCATAATTGAACTTTATTAAATTAATTTCATAATAAAACAATGCTGGCGAATGGTTCAGCAGGAAGTTCAACCCCAACATAGACATAGCTATGTTATTTCAAGAATTAAAAATATCCTTACTAGAGAATGTTCTGTGAGGTTAGGCATACACTACGTGAAGGCAACAGATGTGCTGATATACTTGCCAAACGCGGGTGCGGATGTTTGCGGATGCGTTAGGAGTGGACTCTTCAAGAGCCTAGTTTTGTTCTTGTTTCAACCTTTTCTTTTCCTTGTCTCTTTATGTCACAAAAAAATAGCGTTTTCTTCGTAGTTTGTCAATGGTGAAATCTCCGATGATTTCAAGTATTATTATTTTGACAAATTTCAAACAATTTGAAAATATTCTGTATTATTTTATTTTCTATAACTTTTAGGGTAAAAAGAACTATCATATTGAATTATTTTAACTGTATTTTTCACACTCAAATCAAATTTATTTCATAAAATTAATAGCAAATTTTCCTTTTAATCTAGTAATTTATTTTAACAGAGTTAAACATGATTTTGTTAGAAAATAAGTCTAGAAAGACAACCGTTATAATAGAAAAAATGTTTGCCAGACTTTCTATTTTCATTAAAAGCTTCTTTTTTTTTTTTTACTATAGTCTTGTTCTTTTAACTGTGATTTTTCAACTACATTCTTCATTGTAAAGGCTTAATTGGGTAAGCATAACTGATCTTATATTGTTGGTGATGTGGAGTAGTGGAGTAGTAGGAAAAAAATTGAAATATCTAGGATCATTTGCATTTGATTTATGTAATACTTTTTTTGGTGAATTTTGATTTATATAATACTAATACTACTACTAATAATTCTATAGCTTTATATTATTTGTGGTCAGCCAAGCCATAACATCAATTATGCTCTAGGATTATGATATGATTTGTGACTCGGTAAACCTCTTTGAGGAGATCAATATTCAATTTGACTAGATCAATACATGTTAAATGGTGGAACAAATTTGATATCTCCTTAGTCAAACATGAAAAAAAATTATGAATGGGTAAGAATGTTTCAACAAAGGTCTAGAGTAAAGGAACAAGCTAATAAAGAATTATTATTCTTAGCAGAGAGAAACAAAAGATGATGGCAGTTTTAACTTTCACAATCTCTCAGAAGAATGAGAAGAAATATTAAAAGAGATTAGTTTCACATTATCTTTGAAATTTGACGACGAGGTCTCATCAAGTCTAAGACATTATTTGCAAAAGAAGATAATTTTTATGAGATGTATGACTAAGTAGTTACGTGGCACCTCAAAATTCAAGTGGTTACTAGTCAAGTAGTAACATAGAACCTCAAAAGAATAAAATTAGGAAAAAAACATTCAAAATTGAAAATTAAAATAAAAATCAAAATGCATTCAGACTTGCAACCGTACCACCCAAGCATAAATCCAAAGTTACTAATCTATGCTGCAAGAAACTACAACCAAAATAACAAAGTTTTTGTCATTCCCAAACCTGACATGTGAAAAAGCTATTGCAAAAATCTTTAGCCAACAAGTTTCAAGATTGAAATTCAGAAGAATCTTTAGAAATATACTGTTTAAATAAAAAATTAAAAAGTGTGCAACATAATTTATTTCAAGACATATATTTAAATTTTCGATTAATTTCTTAAAATTTTACATTATATACGAATTTATGCATTCTTGTAATTCTGGTCCTGTCTAAAATTTAATATCTTAATAAAAAAGTAACTTAAAAATATTAGCGGGGATAGCTCAGTTGGGAGAGCGTCAGACTGAAGATCTGAAGGTCGCGTGTTCGATCCACGCTCACCGCATATTTATTAATTTTTTCCTATCAGTTATTTTGTTCATTTTTTACTCTTATTTGTTGTTCCTCCTTCTGTCAAACCAAAGGGCTACAGTAATCATTGAAAAATAGAGATGGTACGAAAAGCATTCATGAATGCTTTTTCTTTAATGACTCTTGACATAGATCTTGTTAGATTCATAAGCAACAGTGTCAGAAAAAAGTAAAAAAAAACTGATAAATATTTGCGTACCAGCAAGCAATAGCCAGAAAAGCTTGTCATCATACTAATAATTAAGCACAAGTAGTGTGTAACTCTGTAGTGTGTTTGTACCCTTTTTATTTTTCCGCGTGTTTGTCCTCAACCCCAAAAGCTTACAATGAGTGTTCCTTGTTTTCGCGAGTTTCACATCACTTGATTAATTATACTTTATCTCACACTATTACGCTCACATTATTTGATAACTGGGTTGCTGTACTCTCGTTTAAAAACTCATCCAAGGGACAACTGTACGGAGAAAAAGGTGAAAAAAGAAAACAACGTGCATGTGTATTTTCTTGAAGAAATTTCTAGTAGCAATGAGATACTCACAAATGATTTGTTTGGTAGATATGAAATGAAGATGAATTAAGAAAGAGGAGGAAGAAATAGAGAGACTGTATATAAGAAATAAATAAAAAAAAGAAAAGAAATAGGTGAATATAAAATAAAAAGGTGTGGAGACATCACATATTTTTTATTTCTCTTTAAAAATGAAAAAAAAAACTACCTTTCTTATCTTTTTCTTATTTCTCTTTTTATTTTTTTTCTATTTTCATATATCGTATATATATCGCACTTTTTTCTTTTCTTTGTATCAAACATCTCGAAAAAAAGGATAAGCGTGCAACACTTTTTTATCCTTAAACTTTTTTGTTTGAAAATTTTCAAGTACTAGATGATCAATACTCGAAAACGACGACTCCCAAACGATGATATTGCATAGGAGAGTATAAACTGTGGCTGATTATGAACATAGATTTGTTTGCTTTTCTATTTATTTTTTTCCCACTTTATTCTCTTCCTATCTTTTTCTGGAATCCCGTAACTTTTGGGGGCCATAACAGCCTAGCTTGTGCTTGTGGTAGCCCTAATACACTCCTATGCAATACGAAGGAGTTTGGTCATAATCTGGTGCCATAACAGCCTTGTGCTTGTGGTAGCCCTAATACACTATAGGGAAGGTTCCCCATTGAAATTGTGTGTTGGACTGTTATCCATGAGATCATGTTTTGGGCTTTATGTTTTTTAGATCAACATTTGGTTTAAATTGGTTGTGGGTTATTCTTTCTAGATCTAACATATTTAAAAAAAAAAATATATATATATATATATATATATATATATATATATATATATATATATATATATATATATATATATTTCTTCTTTGTTTCTTTTTTTTTTCCTTTTATTCGTATAACTTACAAATTAATAATCCGTAAGATCAAATTGTATGAACTCATGATCTGTATGGTCCCAATTTGTATGGGTTAATAAAAGTTTATATATGTAAAAAAATATATTATTAGATCAAAAATAATTGTTATAAGATTTATTATGTAAACTTATATGTATATTAAATATACATTAAAAATTTTAGTATTATATATAGCAATATTAATTATTTTTTAACATAATTAACCTATTAGATGTATAAGACCATAATTTAAGAAGAAGTAAAAAAGGATAATGTTAAATTTTTTAAAAATATGTTTGGTGTGGAAAAAAAGTTGAGTGTAAGAAAAATAACTTGGTTATATGTATGAATCAAAATATTAGCCCAGAACAATATATATAAGGAGGTAAAACAAGGTATGTCAAGCTAATCACTATTTATTATTTAACTTACTTTATAATGATTTCTACTTTATTTATAAAAAAAACGTTTTATTCATCACTGGCTAACATGGTTTGAACTAATTTTTTCAGCTAGTCAATTTAATGGGTTAAGTGCTGAGGGACTTGTCCGTGTACAGTAGGCAAGTGGCATTGGTTGGCATGCGAAAGCCACCCTTTTGGCATCTCTAATGAGTTCAAATTATACTACACTCATAATATACAATTTGTATATTATACATCAAGAGTTAATTATATATAAAAAACATTAAAATTATTTTATTTTTGAGTAAAAATATTAAAATTCTTCTTCTTCTAAAATCATTTTTTTCCTCCACGAAATTGAATTTGACCAAACAAATTAATACAAGTGAAAAGCTACTTCTATTGTAAGTTTGTAACAAAAAAATGAGGTACTTAATTAATTAATTTTGGCCAAGTAGGAAATTTTAATTTTTCAAAAGTCAATTTTTGAAATAATGCAGTATAAGATTATCTTGGGAATTGAACTTGTGTAAGAGGTGATTTTCCATGACAAACATTCCAAGGAAAGCCAATCATTTGATCCAACCCTAACGACAGATTTGGACTATTGATAGATGACCTTTTTGTTGACTAATAATTATATTGCTTACCGTCTGACTTTGACGCTGACTGTTTCCGATCACCATTCTTTCTCTATGCCATCTCTCTAGTCTATACATACATTAACGTGTGTGAACCACCAAATCACCAATTAAATTTTAAAGATGTTTGTTTTACAGTCTATTTAGTTCAAAGAAGGAAAGGAGAGATGAAGGCAAATAAAGAGAAATTCCTTTATTCAAGTTAATTTAAGAGAACCAAAAGAAAGGGAAGATAGAGAAGGGATATATCGTTGTGTAGGGAAGGAAAATTAAATAGGATAACGTATTGTTATATTCTTATAAATAATAACGAAAGATATGAGAGATAAACTCATTTTTAAAAATAATTTAGTTTGCACAATTTCAAAATTATAAATTATGTTATTGAGATTTTAATTCATTTATTTACTTCCCTTCTAAAATTTTAAATCAATTAAGGTAAAGTTAAAAAATTCCTCCTCTCCTCTAATCAAAATATACCGAAAACTGAACATAATTAATCCCATAAAATTCATTTTATATTATTTTGTAATTGAAAATTGTAATTTAAATTAAGTTTAATCATGAATCTTGCTATAGAATGTGTCTCCATGAGAGAGAGAAATTGGTTTTAATATGGAAGCCAGGGATATAAAAATCAGAGAAAATTAGTTCCTACCTACCTTATTAGAATAAAGAAATGAGAAAAGAATGTAATGGCCCATAGAGAGAAATCCGCTACAAGACGGATTCACCAAAACTGTTAGGATAATCAATAATTTGGAGTTTTGGACCACAGACAATCGAGTCCTTTTAACCCTTCAAACTACAATGGTCCTGAAGGATTAATCTGATTAGCTTCCATGTGCACCATGTGTACGTTCATTTTGAATTACCCTATCAAGCTTGTGGATGCAATACTATACACCATAGCAGGACCACCTTAGTTGAGTGGCTTTTCCTAAGTGCAGAACTTTGAGTTGCAATTTTTGTTCAAAAAAGCAATTGCTTCAAGATGGCTGATAGGGCCTAATCTCCCATTTTGCACTTTGATTGAAACCTGAAGTAGATTTCCAACACATAAGCATCCACATCCACAGGACCCTTATATAATTTTAATTATAATGAAAAAAAAATATTTCTCATTTATTACAGGATCTTCTGTATTTTAATATGCGCACATGTTAAGTAATATTAGTTGAAAGTCCAAACGATTGAGGTGAATGCTCTTCTTGTAGTAGCATGGATATCGAAGACAAGGACTAGGACAAATGGGTAAGGTACGTATAAATTCTGCAACTCCTCTATGCCAATTAATTGTTGATTTGGTTTCTGCTATTTAATTATTGCAGAGATATTAAAGCACAAGTTTGACTACCTTATTTCTTAAAAAAAAAAAAAAGTTCGACTACTTTATAATTAATTAAGTTTGTTTGTTACATACATGTTTGATAAATGAAGGTATAATTTCTCCCGCATGACTTGAAATAGTGTTTAAATTAATTGCTATTGTTTTTTTTTTTCATTTTTATATATCTTTAATTCTTTAATGAAATTTTTGATTTGTCATTTCTCTTACTAGTGTTGTTTATCTTAATTATGAAACTATTTGCACTATTTTTTTAAACAAAACATTTGATCCTTAAATAAAAAACCGTGAAAGTTTAAAATTAACTAAAAAAAATCCAAATTATAATTTCCTAAAAAATTTATTCTTGCTAAGTAATAAAAAAATATGTCTATTTTAGTAATATTATTTTGACAAACCAATATTTCACACATATTTGCACTATTTTTTTAAACAAAACATTTGATCCTTAAATAAAAAACCGTGAAAGTTTAAAATTAACTAAAAAAAAATCAACCACCATTAGAAATTAAAGAAGAGATAATTAGAATTAAGAGAGAAACAATTTTCTGAGTTAAATCAACCACCATTAGAAATTAAAGAAGAGATAAGTGAGAAACCAACTCGCATACTTACGTGACAATAACCATAAAATAAATCACAACCAAAGAAGCATTCATAGATGGATCGTGCTTAAATTTCACCAGAAGGTTCAAAACATGTGATTCTTTATTTTCAATGTTTTGATTGGTGATTAGAGGTTTTCAGTATGAGGTAAAAAGCTCGCAACAACATCTCTGTTTTGGGTGTTTTTTATGTTCTTGTTTCTAATGGATTGGTAATTAAATATTCAACTTTCTCCCAATAACATATGCTCTCATTTATAAAATATCTTTTTTTTTTGTTCGTTATTTATATGATATTATTATTAATGGTCAAATGAAGATTCGAATTGGAAGATAGATCGATGTCGTGTAAGAAATGATAAGGGGGAGTGTAAGTAGGAAATAATAAGGGAGTGAGGAATGGGAAAGGACAGGTGATAACATTCAAAGATGGGCCCAATGTAGATGGCTCAATGATTTTGTAGGCAACATGTCAACTGGTATTTGGTAATCTCTCTTTTTTTCTGTTTTTTTATTTCTTTTTTTGGGTGAATCTCACGTTCTGTTTGTTTTGATTAAATATAAATATGCTGCATAAGACGAAGCTCTTCGACGTACGTTTGCATCTGTCAGACACAATACCGATGCAATTTTTTCAAAAAATAAAAATCCTAACTTAGCACCCATGTAATGTCATATAATAGATGACAGAAGTATATGCATTGTCAAATTCTCGGACATTCTTCTACATGATTAGTACACATCATATTTATACGCATTGCTCACTTCACAGTGTATTGCAAGCATGCAACAATGCATGAAATGACTCATGATTAAATTTTAGCAGCATGAAATGACTCATGATTAAATTTCATGTGTGCAACTAGGTTCTGTTCAAGGTCAGAAACGATACACTTTTCCCTTTTTGGTTAACAAATATAACAATGATATATATACATACTGTACTTTTATTGTTCGTATGAAATTTAACTTAGGAAGGATTCGGTAGAAGATAAACTTTTTTCATATATGGAAAAAATTATTTCCGAAAATTATGAATATTAAGAATCATGACTTTGGTAGAGGAATATTAAAATTTATTTAGTTAGTCATATTTATACATGTTTCTTGAAAATCAAAGAATTTGATGTTTGGTTTTAAATTTTGACTGAACTCTTCTTAATATATACCGTAAGTGTTGTTTTTGGAAAAATAACTTCATTACATACTCTTGTGTAAAAAAGTCAAAGTTTTTATTTTCATATTTTTTTATCTATTATGAGAATTTATGGCTATGTTAAACAAAAAGTAGTTAAAATGATAATTGGTAACTGAAACTTATAGTTTTTATTTTTTTATGTTGGTGAAAGAAAAACGATTAATTACAACGGAGAAATAAAGTGTCTAAAGCATCAACTGCAAGACTAGCTTGAACATCCACAGCCCACAGGAGGATTGATAAGAGTCACCAAACGCTTCATGCACAAGAGATTTGAAACTTTGAATCTTAGCAATCAATGGCGCATTAGGATGTCATTGTTGAACCCCTTGAAGAACCAATTGAAAGTTCGTAGCTAAGATTAGTTGAGTTAGTATAATAGTACAAAATAAATAATAAAATATAAAAAATATAATAATAAACTTATTATCTATAATTATGAATATATTATGCAATAAAAAGATAAAATTAATTTATTTTCATAATTTTTTAAAATTTTAAAAGATTATACTTTTAACATAATGATTTATTTTTATAATTTCCTTGTCTGAACTATAAACGTCGGTCTTAACTTCATAAACCTATTATAAGAAATATATCTTATGTGAGTTATATTTTAAAGATAAAACAGAATTTTAGGAACCTAGACCGGATAAAAGGTTAATTTTTTTTGCCTGTTATTACTGGAACATGAACCCTGTTTTACCTAGTCATGATTAAATGTTCCCACGTGAAATGTTTTATCCATGTTGAAGAGCTTCCATGTATGAAATTCTCCTTAATTTTTGCTTTTTCTTTTCCAGTTTGTTTGGGATTCTTTAATTAACTTTGACAAGATAATTTGATAGCAAAACTGAATTCAGGGTCAAGCCAACATAAAATGAGGCCTAAAGTAAAAATTGATAAAATAATTTATATTTTAATGAAAAAGTGATTTGTAAGATTTTTTTAGTTAACATATTAATCTTTTTTTACATAAAAAAATTAATAAAAAATATTAATAGCCTTAAAGTTTAAGTTTTAATTATTCTATCTTGGATTGGATTGTTATGAGTGAATTAGACTCGTCAAGTTTCACCTATAAAATCAACTGGATTTTTATTTGGTGGCTAATCACCTGGAGTTTAGGATCAAATAAAATATAAAAAAATAGGTAAGAACTTATATATTATTTTTTAAAAAAATGAATTTATAATAGCCATTTTACTAGTCTGATACATACCTCCTTATGATTTAAATTTAGTTAAGATTAGGAAATACTTTAATCCAAATTAATTAATAATAAATATATTTTTATTTCATAATTGCAAATTACTTCAAGATTTCACACAAATAAAGTATGAACAGAGGTATTTGTATTTTTATTGATTGAAAATAGTAAATTAAAAAATAAAAAATAATCAAAATACCTTTAATTTATTTGTGATTTCATGCATATATTTTCTATCAAAATGTAATTCCCGTTATTTACTTTCTTAAATTTATACATTTGTTCACTTTAAGAGAACTAAAATCCTTTCTTTCTTTTCTTTTTCTCTTCTCACCTTTTTTTTTATGCTGAATCTTTCTCTTCTTACCTATTTCACCTCAACGGTGACCTGGTGAATGTAAAAACTATCTTTTATTTTTTTTTAAATCATAGAGAAAAACCATTGGTGATTATTAAGCTAATATATAACTCTAATATGAAAATTAATTTATATAGGTGTACGTTAACTCTTTGGTTTGGAGACAATATGGTGAATTAAGCTAATGCATAGCCCGATGACCAAAAACCATCAATCGCATCTTAAAATACGCTATTGAGAATCTTCCCATGGTGGACAAACAACTACAGGGATGTGAAACACTAAATCATAGCAAAAAATGCATTAGAGGTAGCAATTCTGGTATCATTTGCCCAAAGAATATGCATTTCCCAAGTCACCTTAAGTAAGAAAGTCAACATAACCAAATAAAGAATGATATAAATAGACCTATCTAATGGATAGGATTTGAGATATTTTCTCTCTAACTTTAATTCTTCATTTGTGTTTGAGTCCTTGCAAGTACACCATGAGTTTAGCTCACAAGAACTTGATAGATTCCGTCCAAATATTCCAATTCCAAGAACTATTGTTGAAAAATAGGTAATATATTAAATAACATAAGTGGCAACTTAATTTGGTAATAATTTATGAGGTAAAGATCTTTAAAAAATTATATATCGGTAATCAAAACAAAAATTGTAGATAAATATGCGTCTAATCAAATTTAGGAGTTTTGAACTCTAACCAATTGAAAATATTTGAGTTTGATCGTTTGTTAATTTTGATCATGTCAATCCAACCCAATCGCAGTCGAAATGGATTTGATAGTGTCATTGAGCTATATATCTAAAAAACATAAAATGGAAAAATAGAAGAAGAAAAAAACTAAAAAAGATGTAACAATTTAATGATAATAGATATCTTGTCACATAAATTGGGTTTAGAGAATAGTAAATAAAAATTAAAAATTAAAATAATTATATATATATAGAGAGAGAGAAATTTTGATGGTTATTTATAAAACAATTTTATATTTTCATCCAATCACAAATTACTATTTATATGATTTTTAAAATAAATATCATAAAAATCAACAATATTATCATGATAAATTATAATTAAATGGATGTGTAAACAATTTTACATTGTTAATATATCATTCTTTTTCTCTCTCACACACACACAAACAATTTGATATTTATAGATAAAATCAAGTTAAGTTATTGAAGTTAACCTGAGTCATGATTAGTCTTAAAATATAAAAAAGTATTTTCAATGCGGGTGTTTCACCAATTACAAGAATCATTTTTTAATTAAAAAGTTTAA
This sequence comes from Glycine max, assembly GCF_000004515.6. Lineage (NCBI taxonomy): Eukaryota > Viridiplantae > Streptophyta > Magnoliopsida > Fabales > Fabaceae > Glycine > Glycine max. The sequence continues at coordinate 6,219,704 of NC_038242.2, read as the reverse complement.
TATGATTTAAGTTAAACACTCATCTAATAACTTTAACATCAAAGTAAATTTTTATGTAAAATTTTAAATTTATGTAATAGGACCCATAAATTTTAAATAAACAAGTTATTTAAACAATTATACATCATAAATATTTTAAATAATCTTTTTTTTCACTGATTTTCTTTCTTTCTTTTTATTCCTTTTCAGTTTTCACCATTAGCAACCACCTATCAATTATGTAAGTGATGTACCTCCCCCACAATGCTTAATTAACAGTAACATTACTGGAGGGAAAAAAAAGGAAAGCAAGGATGATATGACTTCTCCTTTTTCTGACGAGCGGGTCACGTTGAAATCACAAGTGTTGTTCTAAAGTTGGAGTAAAATCAAACATCATCAGTGTAATTAACGGTAGCTGCTTAGAACCATAAATTTGGGCACTATAAGCCATTCCTGGAAAGGAATAAGCACATCATCATTGCTATTCTAACCTCCCAGAATTGACAGTTTGACACTAGGGTGTGACGTTGACCCCCCATACCCTGTTACACTTTTTCTTTTTCTGGATAAATAGTTCCCCCTTTTTCTTATTATCATTACAATGATTCAGATCATATCAAATCAATGTGACTAGCTAGAGAGTTTGATCACTTCTTTTGATGTAACTAGTACGTATTTGATTTTTTTTTTTTTACATCCAACTAATTGTCTTACTGAAATGATCTGTTTTAAAATAAAATGTATTTGAAAAATCGTTGGAACTTTTGCATTGTATTCGAGCAGGAGATACCCTAAATAAATATTTGATTTAAGGTTTGAGAATTGATTTTCGGTTTAAAATTAATATTAAATATGTTTTTATATGTTTAATTTTATATTGAAAAATAATTTAAAATTAATTCTAGAATTAAAATAATTTTATGTCAAATTCAAAAAATTTATATCAAATTTTATTTTTAACTTGATTTGATGATAAAATATTTAAATATAAATGATATCATTTTAAAATTAATTTTAATTAAAGCATGAGGGGATGAATTCTTTTGCCAACCTGTGTTTGAGTCCCACTAATGATAAATTGTGATTTTATGAGATCAAATCTTATACTTTAATTAAGAGACTTGGTGAAAAAATATTTTTAAGATTGTTCCGCTCTATCACTTTGATATCTTAATCAACTTCCACACATTAGATTCCCATCAGAAGTTACACATAGTAGGTGGGTTGTGTGACTCTGTACACTGCTCTCTTTCTGACAAAGCAAGGCAAAAAGTAAAATAATGTTACTAAATTAAAATTTCAATTACATATTTCATATTTATGAGTGGTAATTGTAAAAGGGTGGTTGCGACTGATGATGCAAAGCCACTACATAAGGCTTGTCCCAGCCATTTCCCGTTGCTTGAACTCTCATGGTGGTGCCAATTTAATGAAGTTGGTGAGTAGGTAATAAATGTGATTACAAATATACTGCAATTCCCTGAAATTAATTGCTTCTGGCTGTTTTCAAACGCACATTCTCAAGCTTCTCTGCTGAATAGAGGGAGTGGTCCTCATTCCTACTTGTAATGAAATCATTTCGACAATGAAATTGCATGGAAGTGGTAATGAAAATGGTACACAATCTAACACTTCATCCCAAGCTATAAGTTTTTCCCCCTTCTCATTTAATTAACTTTTGGTTTTTTCTCCGAAGTTTGATTACAAAATAAAGAAAGATAACCCCAAGCCAAACGACTTAAGCATTCATAGAGCCAAACATGCAACCAAAAAAACATAAAAAATGTTATACTCTATTTCTAGGAAAAAGGGAAAAAGAAGAAGGAAATATAGGTTAAACTGAACATGTCCTCTTAATTCTGTTTCTCTTTCACACTCTCTCTCTTGTAAGTCAACCTACTTAGGCCAAAAAATAAAATAAAAAATGCAACGTACAAGAAGTACATAAAACCAAGGACCTAAGCTAGGTCCCCCCGCCCCAGCAAAAATCCACCATCTTTCTTTCCTTCAACTTCAATTCAATATCTTCCCAACCCCATGACCGAAGATTCCATCAAAATTAAGCTGAAGGGCATCAAAGTAAATTCTTCCTCATGTTTCTTTCGCTTTTGCCCACTTCACCCCATGCATGGATATTGGAGGAGCATCATTTTGGTACTAGCATTGAACACGTATGATAGCGTAATACCACCAAAAGTCTCCATTTCCATTTATGTACCAACTTGAATAAATCTCTCTTCTCTTTTGCCCCTTGGCCAAACCCAAACATCAATTATGATTTTTTTTCTCCCTTCCTTCCAATATCTTTCTTTTGATGAACCCTTTCTCGTAGTGTGTTTACACTTAGCCAAAACCAAATTAATACTATTAAATTATGAATTTGGTTGCGGCAAGTGTGAAGGAGCAAGAGTAGTTCTATGATTTGCCCCAGTTTCCCAACACTGTTCAATGTCTTCGGCTATTCTCTTTGCATCCATGGACGCACCTAGTAGACCCTTTTTGGTAAAACCAACCGCATAGAGCCCATTTCTACCTTTCCTCCCATTTGGAAATGGCCTCCTAGGGTACCCATCTTTCTTAGAGAACATATCTTCTTCCTACACAATTTTCCAACCACTTAAGTGTATTAATATTTTTTTGCTTTATAGTACCAATTTCAGAATTCAAAGTCATTCAAAAAATAATTTTGCTAAAGTTTACTAACTTGTTGTATTTAATAGTATATGAATTTAAATTTAAGAGAAGGAACGGGTAAGTGTCTTGTGTCACACCTTAAGCCAATAGGGCACATTGCTTTTGTAACCAGTTGCCAATATGATTGCATCATAATTCTCTGTCCTTCCATCCACGAATTCCACAGTGTGACGTTTAAGTCGCTTAATGGCTGGACGTACCTACATCAAAATTTGAGTTTGACACACTCAGATTTTCATTTGTGCGTTGATTTCAAACAAACCAATCTAAGGGAAATAATTAACCCCACCAAACGTGATCAAAACAATGATTAGTGATTACTGAACGTCTTTTGTCGACTAGCTTTCGGATATTTTTTATTATTAAACAAACCAAAAATACTCTAAATCTTGTGCTTTCCGCCCACAATTTGATTGAAAACGCACAATGATGGAAAATCAAAATCTAAGGGGAAAAAAAAGAGAGAAGGGAACACAATAAGGGGGTCATTTCATTAAATATAAAAAGGAGGGGGAATTGAAAATTAGTTTTAATGTGGCACTTGATGAAAAAGCAAAAGAAAAAATTAGGTAGCACCATTTAGAATGAAAAAGCATGTTGTAAGTGAAAAATAAGATAAAAAATATAAGATTTGTTTAGTGGTTAAAAAATGGAGGAAGAAAAAAGAAAGAAAGGTCATGGGTTCAAATTCTTGACTGAAATTTCTAACAAAACTAATAAATTAAGATTTGTTGATCAAATGAAAAATAATATCTTTGTTGAGATTAAAAAAGAAAGATGAAATTGATTTGATAAAAAGGCAAGGGGGAATTAGTACCTTAATGTCTCCACCTTTAATCTTGGCAAGGGTACCCACATCTAGCACAGGGGTTTTTCCTGAAAGGTTTTTGAGTTCTAAGGGACCCAAACGAGGCCTATCCAATCCCAAATGAGAAGTGTCACCAAGCAGAAGCCATGACACCATTAGCAAGAATCGATCGACAAGTCGCATGGGTAACCACTTGAGCAACCACATGGACAACCCGAAAGTTGATTTTCCCAGCATCTCTCGTGGTAGGACGTGTACCTTAACCAAACCAAACCACGAACAAAAATATTTAACACCAACAATATTAATTACTGGATTGTAAATTGTAAACTGTAAAAAGTTATAACAAAACAACTTCAGTACCACAAAGAATTAAAAATAATTAAAAGGTGGGAGTTGATGCACGAGAACTTTTACCTCCTGATTTTTTTGGGAGAACACTCAGAAAAATCGAATCAAGAGAAAAAGAAGTTTTGGGTTCAAAATAATGAAAATATCACTGATCACACACACACCTATGTTGCGCATGCTTAATTAAAAATCCAAGAAAGTGCAAGATCAAGTTTTAAGACTCGTGTTTTTACCTCAAAAGAATATTAAAAAAAATGTGAATAAAAAGAATATAAAATTAAAAAGCTTCTGAATCATTTTTTAACAATCTATTGGAACTTGAAGCCGATCGATACTAGAATGAAGCGAGGGTTTGATAATTTGTGTGAAGTTTGTGTGTTAGACTAGAAAAGCCAAATTTGTGGATATCTAATTACATGAATCTTAATTGGACTGATTCCTTTTTGTTTTCAGAACGAAGAAAAAAATGTTTGCAATTTCGTTTTTCTGATAGTGAGATAGTGATGAGTAATGCAAAATTTTAAGTACGAACCTTGAAAACTATATTTTACGAAAGTTTTTTTAAAATTTTTGCATGAGAAGAGAAAAAATTTAAAAGAAAAACATATCGTTGGTTTAATTTGCAGAGCAAACGGTGTATATTTCGAAACATGACAAAAGTCACAACAACACAACACGATTAAAAAAAGGTGGAAATAAAAAAAGTGGGCGTCTTGTTGCAAACGAACCTTTTTCATATTAAATCAGAAATTCCAAATAAGGAGGGACATGAACTTTTGGAAAGAAGAAGAGAAAAAAAAAAAAAAAAACAAGCACAGGTTTTTCTTTCTTGTTTTCTATTTTTTCATAACCATAATTCAAAGGCGAAAAGATGAGTGAGAGTTAGAGTTCTTACTGTGTCTCTAACCACAAGAGAAGGAGTAGCATTATGGTTGCAAAGATCTAAGCACACTTCCATCCCCGAATTCCCACACCCCACCACCAAAACCCTCTTCCCTCTGAACTCTTCCCCACTCTTATACAAGCTTGTGTGTTTTATAGGAGCGCCAAACTCCTCCACCCCTTCGATATCCGGCACCACCGCCTCCGCATTCTCTCCGGTGGCCACGATCAGCCACCGGCACATGTACTCCGTCGTCTTCCCCACCTTGTCCACGCTCTTCACCCGCCACAAGCCGAGTTTGCCGTCAAACTCCGCATGCTGCACCGTCTCATTGAACCTCGGCCTAATCCCAAAACTCTCCGCGTAATTCTCCAAGTACTGTACAAACTGTTGCTTTGAAGGGTAATTTGGGAAGTGAGAAGGGAACCCCATGAAGGGAAGCTCGCAGAATTGCTTTGGAAGGTGAAGGCGTAAGCGATCATAGGTTTTGAGCTGCCATGGAGATGCTATGCAATTGGATCGCTCTAGTATCACGCTTGGGACACTTTTGTCCCTCAGACATGCTGCTGCTGCCAGCCCTGAAGGCCCGGCTCCTACTATCACAGGCCCATGAACCCACACGGTGGAAGAAGATGATGACGAAAACGACGATGACGATGACGACGACTTGTTGTAATTGTTCATGAACAACGGGTCATGTGCTTGCTTTCCTTCTATTTCTCTCAAGAAATATTCCATGAAGAATGCAATGAAAAAAGAAAAGGAAATTGAAAAACAAACAATTCAGGTCTCTGGATATATCGGAGGATTAATGAGTCTCAAACAATCGGCCCACCAGAGATATCTGGAGAACTGAAAAAAGGAACAGGTTCAGCTTGAGACAGAGAAACGGGTAAGTAAGAAGAAACCACGTTGGAGAGAAAGCTGTTTCTCTCTCTCTCTCTCTTTCTCTGGCTCTCTCTAGTCTTGATTTGTAGAAGGATTAGGGTGAGCTGAGGGGTAATTTTTTGGTGCCTTATCCGAAGGAGGATTTGGCCTGTGTGAAAAATATTTCCGTTAAAATTGGAGTGGATTAAGAGGGTCTTATCCACTAAACAAGAATGATAATTTCTTCTTTTCTCTCTCTCTCTATGTATGTATCTAGTGTGTGAGTATGGTATGGTTCAATATGAAGGAGGGTTAAGCGGGAGGATGAGCACCAAGTACGGGGCTAAATCAGCATTCATCACAGAGAGAGACTGAGAATGATGGGGGATATCTCTTTGTATATATATATATATATATATATATATATATATATATATATTCCTATTGCATCATACAAGGAATTTTATATGGACCAAATCCAAGTGGTAAAAACAGAAGCAACCATGGTGGGGACATTTTATAATACATATTTATTTAATTAAGTAGTATATATTTGTTGGTTTACTGTTGAGCTTTTTAACATAACTAATTCAACATCATACATGAATTATTATAAAGAACTTAATATTTACATTATAAAATAAATAAATTTATGATACATGGTGGGTTGTGTGATTAAATTTCTCTATTGTAAATTATCTGTTTTTTTATTCAATAAAAAAAGTAGTATATATGTTGTTATTGATTTAAATTAAATAAACTAAATGAATGCACATAGAAATTAAATCACAAAGTTTTGTAGGCTAATTAATTAAAGTTGGGCATTTTACATATTTAACCCCACATGGAAACGACGTCACTGTATTCGTCAATATTAGGGAAGATTCATTAAGAGTAGATTGCAGAAAATGATTATTCCTTTTCAAGCTTTTGCAACTGGTTAACAGATCCAATGTGATACCAGTTTCAGTTAAAAAGAGTTAGTTTTAACAGACAATAACTAGAAAATAGCAGTTGGCGATAGTTCTCGTTGGGCAATAGTGACTCAGCTTGGCTGGGTGGTTTCTGAATTCTATCCGAATTGTAACCACGTCAGTATATTTTTATTTTCCATTTTCAAATACAGTCAAAGATTGTATATAACTATTTAACAATTGGGTGATCTTATGAGAAACTATTTAAAATAGTTCCTGATTTTTATAAGAATTTTTTTTATCTTCGATCTGCTGATTAATTTGGGAGGTTGGAACAAATGCAAGAATTTTTTTAAACAGAAATTATTCTTTTATGAAAAAAAAAACTGTAGAAAACAGATCTACAGATCTTATATGAGAGTAGAGTGGAAAATCTAGAATATGTAACATACATATATTATTAATATTTAAGTCATGTGATAATTTTAAGAAAATCACATAACTTTTTTAAAATCTTAAATTATGTGTTTTCATTTTATCATTTATGATAAATTCTGATAGTTAATTTTATTTCACTACTCTTTAAAAAAAAAGTAATCTCAATGAATAAATTAACAACTACTTGATAGCATTACTCATCAATTATTGTATTAATATTACTCATGTTAAATAAAGCAGGGTTATATATGTTTCACAAAACTAACTCAAAAATTAGTTGAAAACTGAAAAATTAACTTATTAAGTTATTAATGTTCATTAAAATTAATTATTAAAATATCTGAAAAATATAAAATGATAGAAAAATAATTAAACCATAATTTATTTTTAAAATATAACAAGAAATATGAATAAATATATCAATCATAAAAGTATAAGAAAATATAAAAAACTAAAAATTAAAAGTTAATATTTCAAAAAAAAGTTAGAAATTATTAAAAAAAATTGCTTACTGAACAACCTATTAAATGGGTTTTTCAGTTAATAAAAAAATTATAAACTAATTAAAATGTCTTGTCAAACAATTTAAGTTGACTAAAAATTAGTGGATACTTTTGAATTTGCTTCATTTAAAGTGAAATTATATACTTTGAAAAGTAAAAGTATGTTAATAATCATTAATTTTTTAAGGTTTAATTATTATTTTAAACCCAAAATTTAGGGTATATATTTTTTTAGTCTCTGAAATTTAAAAATCATCAATATTTAAATTTACTTTATATCACAATTAAAATTATTTATTATGAATCTAAAATAAATGTCTACATTTAATAATATTTATTTATTTTGAATTTTAATTATAATATATATATATATATATATATATATATATATATATTCAAAAATACTTATTTATTGTGAATTTTAATGATATAAAAAATATTTATTTTGTGCAATGTGCATACTAAAATAATATTGTATTTTAAAACATAAACAAAGTGTATTGGGCTCCTTTTAAATATGGAAATAATAAAATACATTTTACGATTGATGATTAAAACATGAACAACTGATAGTATGAAAAAAAATGCTAACTGAAATTCCAGGCATATAAGTGTTTTTTTAATATTAGACATAAACAATTATCAGAACCATGTCACATATTTTATTATCAAATTTATTTAATTACATTCTATAAAAAAAATGTTAAATGAAATAATTATTTAAAACTTACTATTCAAATAAATTTAAAAAGAAGAGAGGTATCCAGCACTTTTTGTTACAAAGAATTTGAAACTCTTACAATTTCAACAGATAATAATTGCTTTGTCCGAGCTTACATGTATCCCTATCTATTAAATTATAATTTTGAATGAGAGTGACTTAATTTATCCCTTTGTTAGATTTTGAATTCAAACTCGATTTCTGTTGATCCACTGATTGTAGATATCTTCTCTGTTTTGATTTTAAGTTTTTTTTTCATGAATTGTGTATATTGCCCTATCCATGATACTCGGTAAACTTTTTAAATTCATTTTCGATAGACAAAATTTATATTAAGAGAGACAAGTCTTTTTTTTTTTTGAGGAAATTAAAGAGAGACAAGTTTAAAGAATAAAATTTTACTAATTTACAGTTAGCTTATGATTTTTTAATGCTCACAAGAGTCCTCATAAAACGATTAAAAACAAAGCAAAAGTAATAATTAAAATATTAAAATTTCTATTCGAATAAACTTTGCGTCAGTTCAATCTGGCTCGATGGGTTTGGACTTGGTCAAACCATCCAATTTGTGACATCTATGGAATATACGGGGAAAATGTATATAGTCTAAAATAAGCAAATCATAATTAGCTTCACCAGTTCACCCTTTGTAATAAAATCATCCCAAAAATATCTTTTATTTAAATGGGAGTATATTTTCAATAACCATTTTTCAATGAAAGGTAGTAGTTAAAAAAATAATGAAATTAAATAATATTAATTAACTTATATTTGAGACGAGAAAGTATGTATAAATATTAGAAAAATAATAACAGATGTTTTATTAGAAAATTTTGAAATAATTTTAGTTTTTTTTTGTTTGTGTTACTTCCTTAATAGAGACTAATTACTCTAGTTAAAATCATGTTAATGCTTTTCAATTTTCAAACTAAATTAAAGCTAAAATTTATGTAGGGTCACGAGAAAGCAATCATTTGAGTTTACTGTCAATTGACAAACTCATTAAATATATAGTAGATACACATTCCCTTAAACTCCCCAAATCGCCAATGAGTGGCCTAATCATGGAAAAGGATATCAAGAGAATGAATATACGCAAATGAAGGCCATATAAATAAATGACATGGAGAAAAGGAGGGCCACCTTGGACTTGACATTATAGACGGTTATTATCGAAGAGAAGTTTTTAATGATCATGCAGTTTAATAAATGTAGTTTAAATAATAAAATTAATAATTGTCGATAAAAGAAACTAGTTTAATAAATGTATTTTTTAGGAAAGCTCCTTAATTATTATCACGATTTTGTTAATATTAACCTTAATATACATGTTATTAACTAGTACTTTTAATTACTTAAAAGTACTCTTGCTAGCGAACACTCTAAAAATATTAGTTAAAGAAGGAATCTATACAATTTTTTTTAATCATAAGTCACGTTTTGAGTGTATTGAAAATTACAGTAGTACGTAGTATATTACCAATATTTCTTACTAAAGAAATTCACTTTTGATTCATTAATTAATATCTTCATGTTTTTATACATAATTTAAAGAGAGAGAAAATTAACACCGAGTTCTTCAGTTAATCAAATTAATAAACAAAATTTGTGCTATATATAGATTAAACGAAATGGTTATGAACTGGTACGTATAGATATATAGAACAAATGTCTGGCTATGAAGATATATATAGATATATAGAACAAATGTCTTACTCAAGTATGTATACAACAAAATGAATTGTTCTACATCCTTTGTCGTCCAATCTCCATCAAATTAAGTTTATTCGTAATGAATAGGAATTGCACATGCCTAGAAATTTGAGAAGGGGAAGCATACTCTTGTGACAGATAGCTACATGGGTCTATCATTTCTGTGTATATTTATTTTCCATTCCTTCCCAATTACTACAACATACCCATGAGAAGATATAATAGATTGAAGATAAATTACTACACATACCCATGAGAAGATATAATAGATTGAAGATAAAAGGAAAGAAAAGATTACAAGTTCAAATTCTTTCATTCATATTTTAACAAAACTAACATTTATCCAAAAAAAAAAATGCACATACAAACACAACCCTATAAGAAAAGGAGAATTTGGCCAAATGTGATGGCCAATTTAGACCTGCATACAATATCTTTGTCTTTCGGGAAAATATAGTGTGCTGTTATGTGCATTTATACATGTTTTGACTGGCTCACTCATCATCAAAGTGAAACAATCATACATTTTGTTGGATACAAATGGATATATAGATATATGACAAAACAACGGTGTTGTTTAGTAATAAGGATAATAGTAACATGGTAGTTGTACAATTAATGCCACAGTTTTGTTGAGAGTAGAGAGTAGGTGAGAGAGGGATGGGGCTTCTTGTCCGTAGTCCTTTGAGGTTGACAATTCTTGGCCAAAATATTAGCACAGTTTTTATTCTTCAATTCAACATTCAAATTATTTAGTTGTGCCATCGGCTCAACTTTTAATCAGGGGATGAGAGCTTGAGAAATTCTTAGATCATCTATTTTTGGAAAAACTAAAATTTGTAGTTGCGTCATTGGCTTAAATTTATTTTTGTTAGAAAGTGTCTTAATTGTGGATCCTCTGTCTCTCCTTAGTTGTGGCCTCTTGTGGTAAGACTTAAAACGATATAAATGAGTGTGGTTCAAAGTTTTTAGGATGCGGTGAAAAATTGAGTGAAAAAAATATCATCCGTCGATTTTAAGTAGGTAAAAGTTGTAAAAATAAAAAATCTATGTAACTAAAACAAACCTCTTCCATTAATTTACAAAGTTTTTTAATTTTTTATGTATATCCCTCCACTTAAAATTAGAACTGTATGTTGTGCAATTCAAGTATAAACGGATTGGTTTCATTATCGACAAAATTTTTTCTGGACAGGGTTTGGCTTGATCACAACTTATGAGGCTGGGATGTAGGTAAATTGATTTGATGTTTAAGCTTATAATTAATGAACGTTTCGAAGACAAATGGGCAAGTGATGAATATTATATAACTATTTCTCAATAATTTGTATCAACCTAACAATTTTTTGAACATTGTGAAAATAATTGAATACAACCACACTTCTCACCAAATGACACATCGTTTGAGTTATATCAACTTAATATGCAACACCGTGAGATATCCATTCATTCTTAATTCAGCTCCTGTCTAATTTAGAGGGTTAAAGTTCTGACAGTACAATTTTTCCCGTCACTGCCCCAGAAGATAACTGTCGTCACCTCTATATATATGACACTCTTCCAAACCAAGCAATTCGAAACAAAGGTAAAGATCAGAAAGGTAATGCCCTAAAAATAAATATGAGATCGGAACCCTGAAGTAGCACTTGTGCTGAATTCACAGGATATTCGTAATGAAGCTTTCTTGCCCATGAAAAAAATGATAATATGAAAATAATTTTTTTCTCGTTATTTATACTATTTTTGAAGTATCCCACTATCCCAGCATGAAAGTTCTATGACACAAGGGGTTGAACTGGATAAATTCTGTCTTACCTGAACTAATAATTATTTAATTAAATACTCGGGGTATATACAGACCCCGCCTTTACCTAAGCACAATTAATATTGTCGGATAACTTTAATTACAACAATTGGTAGGTTTATTACAACTCAATATAAAATAGTGTGAAGTGAGATTTCATATGCAACCTTTTTAGGTCTTCTAAAAAATGCATATCCTGATACATAGTACACACTAATTATGTTAATAAAGCTATCATCTTGGAACGTTCATGCGGGTAATTGTCATCCTTGTAGCCACATACAACAAAAATATTGAATTAGGTCGATTGAGTACGGTTTTATTCTGATAGAATTTAATCAAATCCCTTCGTCAACCTGATTTCTTGCCCTAAGCCTTTAATCACTGATGGCTGCATTATTTCTGGGGGCCGGTATTTAGTATCATTTGTTGTTCTTAATCCAACAACACCACACCATTTTTAGCCTTTGACGCGAGTGCATTAATTTGACATAATATTTTAGGTCAAACAATCATTTATTTTATCAACGGAAGTTCATTTATCGTTACTGTTGCGGATAATATTTAAAAAATTAGATTTTTAGTTTAGTAAGTTCAGATTGATCTTCTCTTTGAGTGATTTTATAGTAGCTTTTAATTAAGTTTTACTTTGTGAAGAGTATGAAAAATAAGAGATCAAGAGTTGGATTTGTTTATGGTATTTGGATGGAAAGTTGGGAGAGAAACTTAATTTTTATGTGAATATAAAATATCATATATATATATATAAATTGTTTCGATATCATGTTCAAAACATTTTTAAAATGATCAGCAATTTACAGAGATTTTTTTCAAGCAAAACGAAAATGTTTCTAATAATATGTTTCCAATAACATATAAAATGAAAATTTTAGATTTTTCTAATCTTTTTTATGGACTCATTGTGAACACTTTCATCTTCAGACTTTGTTAACTCTTTTTCTCTCTCAACCTTTCTTTTTCACTCTATCTTCCCTCCCCCCTCAATCTAAGTGAATAATAAAAACTATTAATATTTTCTTAGTAAATTAAATAATTTTTTTATAGTCATTAAAACGTATTTTATTTACTTGTTATAATATATATTAGACTATAGGCCAACCAGTTTGGCCTGGGCAAGGAAAATTTCAGCCCAATATGAATTTTAGAAACATTTGTTAACGATATAAAAATATTAAAAATATATGTTATTTTTTAAGTTTTAATGTATCATATTTTTTTATATCAAATACATTATATTTTATTTATTTGACTATAAAAAGTAATATTAAATATGTTTTTTTTTTCATTTTCAATATAATGACTATTAAATATTTTTATTTTTTAAAATCAGTGTCATAAAGACATTTATTGATAATTTTTAAGAGAAATTTTAATAAGTGGTTTGGATATGATAAAAAAAAATTCAATTTCAATATTAATTAGTAAGTTCTTCTTTGGTTTATTTCATGAATATTTTGAAGTGCTTGTAAAAATATAAAATAATTAAGAATAGATCAATTTAATTAATAAATATTATTTATTGATAGTAAAAAATGAATTAAAATATAAAAATACACAGCATTTGAAACTTTCTGTTTTTAGATAATTTAAAAAAAATAGTTTGGTTAAGAGAAAGTTACGTTTTTTATGACATGTGAATATCTCGTTATGTTTAAAATTTAATAAATATTTGAGAACTGAATAAACAAATTAAGAAGAATAAATATTTCGAATATTTAATTAATTAAATAAGAAAATATATTAAGTTAATCTTTTATGTTAGTTTAATAGGCAAATGTTACAAATTAGAATGATATGTAATTATGTAAAAATGAAAGTACACATAAAGGCTGTTTTGATTTTTAAAATAATTTTATTATGTTTATATAAGGACAAAAAAAAAATCAATTATTCAACAATGCATATTTTAAGAGGTTAAAAGTGATTGTGCCATTAATTATGTGTAGAAATCAGAATCCAGCGTGCGCTTACCTGTACTTTAAGAGGGCTTAAGTAAATTTTATATGGTTGTTGGGTTGAACTTCTTATGCATTTCACTTTGCTTATGCATTAAAAACCGAAAGCATAAGGAGATTATCCTATTTATATGTTAATAGTGAAACACCATAACAATTTCCATCTAATCATCATAGAATTTAGTGGGGACGTGAGCAAAAGGTTAAAAAGTAAAGCCCTTGGCTGAGAAAGTACTTCAACACGGGGCTAAGCACTTGCATATTTAATGAAACAAATTAGACTCGCTTCCATTTATACCGTCAAATAAGAAGAAAGAAAAAAATTATTTCCTCTCATTTTCGTCACATACCAAATAACCTAAAATATAATTTTACTTTTTCACACATTTTCCTTCTTTCTCCTTTCACTTCTTTTTCCTTTTATTCTTAAATCAAACATACTAAAATTCTGTTACAAACTAGAAGACCCGAGACGAAGAATAAAGAACAACGACATAATTAATGATAAATTGATAAGTTAAAAAAAGATACATCACTTGAATTAGTAACTCAATATAAGAATAAAAAAAGTGCTCTCAAGAATCAAGAGAGAGTTTTCTCACACAATTTATAATTAATTCAATAAAATGAGTTTTAGTCTTCTCAAAATTAAAAATTAACTATTTATACCAAAATTACTAAAACTCTCTCATAAAAGACTAAATTACATCAAAAGAGACCCAACAAATAAATGAAATAATAAGGTCTACAAAGTTTCAAATATAACTAAAGGTTAATACTAAATTACACATAATAATCTATTCTAAGATTTGGCTCAAATTTAACCGCTCCAAATCCAATTCCTCTACTTCATGATCATGTTTTCCAAATGTGTTGAGTTTTCTCTTAAATTCCTCTTCAAGTTTTTTGGACCTTGACCTAGTCAAAGGCCCCGTCACTTTTAGTTCTTCCATTGGTGCACCTCCATCAAAACATACTAAAAATCTTTGTTAAGAACTAAAAAAATATAAATAAAAATTGAAAAACAAAACAGAAATAATCATAAGGATAAAAAACATTTAAACCAGTGTTAATTAAGACACAAGATGTGGCGTCCAGTGTCACAAGCAGCCAAGGAAAGTCCAAAGATACTCGATGAAAGAAATAACTTCACTCTGAAGTTTCTTCAAAAGAATTAAGGATGCAGAGCACTTTCTAGCATTAGTAATATTTTTGTTATTTATCATTATTATTAGTATGAGTTGTTTTGTAGAGGTTTTAGAAGATGCTTTTTCGGCCAAAGTAGAAGGAACATTTGATTTTGATATTTGATTGAGTTAAGAAACATGAAAGGTATAATATGTCGCTTTTTTTTTAACTCGTGGCTTTGTGTGAGTATAGTTTAAGTTACAAAGAAATCAGATGTCTTCTTCTTGGTTCGCCTTTTCCTTTTCCATTCTTTTCTATTTCCCCCTTCTTTTTCCTTTTTTTAAAAATTCTTTTGGTGAGATGAACTTGTTGGCATCTAAGTGTAGAATGGTGTCTCGTTTTGCGTTGTGCGTTGCTCTTCTCTTTTTCCTTTCCACACTTGAAAAGGCAACAAGAATGGACTTAATTTTAAATTCAATAAAGGAAGGTGCTGCTAGATTCACGTATTTTTATTAAAATTTAGAACATTCCAAAAATTTAGAAAACCAGAATGCTCTAATTTTTTTTTCTTTTGGCAAATATTTTAATTGTGTCACAGTTGATTTAAATTTTTATTGTGTAAATGTGATGATACATAGAAGATCAATTAGTATAATTAATAGTTGAGATACCAAAATCTCACAATTATACAATAATTTTTTTTGTCTATCTGAATAAAACGGTCCAATTAATATCCAATTAGTTTGGTTCGAATTATTGGATTACAATAAAAAGTTTGTTTTTTAAAAAATTTATCTTCACTTATTATTTACTTTGTATATTTTAAAATTTTGTTAATTCAACGTAAAATGTTTCTTAACATTTTAATGATTACTTATTCATTTGACTTAATATTTAGTTTTCTATAGTTATCAATTTATATATCTCATTAATTTATTTACCCAAAATGTGGTAAAAAAAAACATATTAAACAAGATAAAATTAAATTATGAAAACACTTGCTAACAATAAATAAGATCACGAGAAGATAAAAAAAAAAGACCAAAAAAAAAAGAAAAGTAAAAAGTATAAGAAAATTTTAAGTAATAAACTCAAATATATTACTTTAAGAGTTAAAATGAGAAGGGATCAAATTGTAACTTTGATAATTATTACATCATTTTATAATTTTTAACTTAATTATGTTTTCTCTAAACTCACCATTGGATTAAATTTTTTTAGATAGATCGTATATGCAAAATTTATATTAATCCAAAACATTTTCTACCTCTTTCATGTAAGTTAAAATCAATGTAATATAAATATTTCAAAATATACTAAAATATAGATTATTTGATTACTTTATTGTTGTTCATTTTTTATAAAATTTGACATAAACGATATTGATAATATGTGTATATAATTCAACGTTTAAATCAATAAAAATCACATTTTACTTCAAGTTATAAAGATGATATAATAGTTGTCAAAGTTACACCGGTGTAATTAATCCATTCTTTAAAAAATAACTAATTGTTTCATTAGGTTGATTCAAGTTATATATATAAAAAAAAGATAAATTTGTAAATTAAATCTATTTTACTTGATTTAGGTTGAATTTGAAATAAAAAAAGTAATTAACTAAATCAATTTAATTAGTTTATTGTTAAGCTCATTAGTCAATCCAATTCAAGTTGAAGTAAATAATCTCCAATCCTATGTTTGGTTGGAGAAATATTAGAGGAGGAGAATGAATAAAATTAATATTTTGTTAAAACCTATAAGATTTATTATATTATTTTTTAATTATCTATTTTCACTCACTTACTTTTTTTCCCATCAATCAAACATTTTTATTTTTTACTTTTTTTTAGTTTTTTATTTTATTTTTCAATTTACTCTATTTCTCTTGTTTTGATCAAACCGACACTAAAAGGCAAAGGTGCAGTAGTGATCAGTAGTCACAAACTCATGGTTAATTATAGGAAAGCAAAGGACGTGACTTTAGAAGAAAAATCGTTGCTTCCACTCTCTTTATAGTTTATATGGAGCAACTTACATATATATATTGGACAGAATCAACATGGGTCATATTCTCCACTTCTTCTCATGTATTTAAATATCAACAACTTTAATCATTACTACTATACTATAAGCTCTCAAAGGCTTGATTAGATAGGCGTGGGGATGCAACTTTCCCATGATTTTAAAGCACATTTGTCCAATTAAGAATATGTGAATAAAGGGTTTCGAGTATAATATTAGTATGATATATAGCGACTAGATATTTAATTTGTCCACAAGCTGAGTTTCATGGTGTCATTCATATTCTTGCTAAGTAAGGCAACCATATCACTATAAAGAATTGTATACCCAACAATAGTTTGAACTTTGGAATCCAAACAGTCTTTTTCTCTAGTATCTTGTTCGGGTTCGAGTTCCCCTTAGCCTCAGAGTCACAAACTATACAAAATTACAAATACTATAATACTCCATGTAGTACGTTCAAAAAAGTTGAATCCAAGCCTCTTACCTTCTATAAAAAAATGTAATGGGAGCATAAAATGTATACAATTAATTAGGCTTTTCGTCACATATGTTACGTCTGATTTTGTGTGAGTTTATCTTCGAAGAAGTTGTTGGGCCACAAACTTTTTGTAAAAAATTTAATAAAATAATAAGTAATTTATTTTTATAAAATAAAACTTAAAAAGACTTTTTAATTAAAGTTTAATTGCATTTTCTCTTCAAAGTTTTACAATGTTGCAAATTGTGCTTCCTAAATTTTTTTTAGCAAATTTTTTCTCATAATTTATAAAATATCTAAAATTTTGCCTCTATGTAAAAAGAACTGTCCACTACTATATAAACGTAATTTAGCGACCGAAAATGGTTCCCATTGATACAAATATCAGTCGTTATTTGTGTTTACAACGGATATAGAAACCGAGATAATTCAACTTCAAAAATTCGAATTCGTAACTATGTAGCGACTGAAAAGTCCATAACAAAAATTACTGAATCGCCGGTGATTTGATCCTTTTATTGCTAAGTATTGAATTAGTCACCGAGACTTTCTGTCTCTATTTCAGTCGCTAAGATTTAATTAAATTTTTTTAAACAAAACTTTTGGTCGCTGACTGGGCAATATAGCGACCGAAATGTATCGGTCGCTATGTTATCTGTCTCTAATTCAGTCACTATCTTTTTTTTGAGACAATTTCTAAAATGAGATCAAATTAAAAAAAAATGAAGATGAAAATTTTCAATATTATGAAACTTTATTAAAAAAATACAATTAAACCTTTAATTAAACAAGTAGGAAGATTTTTTTAGCTATTACAACGTAGGCCACAAGGCACAAAACCACTACTAATTGTCTGCGATCATAGCTTCGTTGGAGGATGCAACAGTAAAAAAATTAAGACTTGTGAAATTTAGCAATGGAATAATAAGTACTGAAAAGGATAATTATAAGAAGAATATCATTATTTACAATGGCAAAGCAAGCACCCTATCATATAAAATATTCTCCAAAATTTTAGTTTATTTGAAAGTGTGTTTATTTATTTTAAAATCTTAATTTGTTTTAATTTTTTTTAAAAATAAAAATATTAATTATTTTATTCTTTTTTATTATATAAAATAAAATAGAATTATTTTATTCTTTAAAGTTAATTTAAATTCAGTTTTTTTAACTTTTATTTTGTAGTTAAGTTTTTGAATTTTAATTACAATGACATATTTATTAAATATTTTTAAATATAACTTGACATTTTTTTACATTAAATTATTTTCAAATAATTTTTTTATATTTCAAAATTATATTTTAAAAATATATTGAGTGAGACAATTATTTTCAAATAAATTTTAAATATTTTTATCAAATAGATTTTAATTTAAAAAAGAGCTTTAAAACTGAAAAACAATAATAATTATTGACTAACTTCTACTTTGTTTTTAAAGTTGTTATTTTAAACTTTAACTTTAAAATAACTTCTAAAAAAACTGAGCCATACATAACCTTAGCTTCCTTTCACATTAAATTTTATCTGCCGAATACTTCCTAACTCATATTCTGTACGGGTCTGCAATATAAGTTTATAACTTATGCTCTATCTTTTTATATAAGCCAAAAATTTATTGATAAAGTATAAAGAATATTTCAACTCATATATAAAGAATAGCTTCAGAGTCTGTTGAGAACCTGCTAACTACATATATATATATATAAAAAAGAAAGCAACAAATTAGTCTATATAAAAGGTTGGTGACAGCTTGGTAAAGGAACATTTTTACAGCATTTTGAAAAGGAAAAGGAATTCTTTACTAAGCTTACAAGAAATCTATGTCTAACATGTACTTTTAGTAAGATCTAATAGATAAAAAAAAAAGGTGTCTAAACTTAATATTATTTCCTCTAAAAAAACTTAATATTATTTCGTATGATCAAATATTCGAGAAATTAAAATCAAATGCTAAATCACTTGCCAAGCTCATTTTCCCCAATCCCATCCTCCACAATTAATAACTACACGACTACGGTGGGTTTGCCTTTTTATTTTTTTATTTGATTAGTAAGAAATTAATCTCGCTAGCAAATAAATCTTTTTATTAAAAATTACGACGCAAATGTATTGGTTTTTTGGTAGTAATGCAAGTGTATTGATAAACACTAAAATGAAAAACAATGTACTTTTTATTTATCAAGAGTTAGCATTTTCCTAAAAAATAAAAGGTTAGCATGTGTTCTGAATGCATGTATAGGGATTATTTTAAGTGAAGCATTTTTAGCTAGAGTAATTAATTAACATATGAATGAGAACGTCTTTTGAGACATTAAAAAAAGAAGAAAAATTACACTCATACTTTATGAGGTTTAACAAAATTACTTTATATAAATATATGAATAGAAATATGATAGGTGACTCCTCAAGAATTTATAGCCTAACTTACACAAAGTTAGATCTGACTTATTTACACTAGATAAGTTAAGTTAAAATGCTATTTGAAATCTATTTAACTAAAAAGTGACTTTAGGCTAGCACATTTAAAAAGACTTTTGAAGCCTGAGACCTATATAAATGAATGTCACTAAAATAATTTATTGTTGTTATCATATTAAATTGTTTAATATTACATCTTTATTGATCTATTTAAAGATTTAAGCCAACAACTTTATATGAATTTAGACCCATTTATTTATTGAAAGCAAGTTTGTATGCTTAATTTTTTATTTTTTATTTTACGTTGGAGGTGCGGATTTTATTCATAAGAAACAAATAATGAGGATACATCATTAATAGTAATGGGGTCCAATTGGATGAGGACCTCCTCAATCCGGCATCTATCTAAGAAAAAGAAAAAGAAAAAAAGAAGACAAATAGACTAACATATGAGCAGCTTTGTTTCCTTGTCTTCTTGAAAAAACAAATCCCGGATCACCATGTAATCTTCTTACATCTTCAACTAAGCTGTGAAATAAGTTTCTTCCCATCTTGTTCTTTTGGTTATTCCATGTTTGACAGAGTCCAGGCAATTCGTCTCATAAATTGCACCATGAACGCACAACTCCCACACCAAGATCGATGCCCATCGCAATGAAAAAGCTTCAGCTTCTATAGGGCACAACTCCATGTCCATAAATTTTGTGGCAGCTGCAATGATTTGACCTTTATGGTCGCGAATGACCATCCCCAATCCTGTGCCAATATTCTTCTTAATCTTTGTATCAAAGTTCACCTTATAGCTTACTTTTGTTGGTGGTTTCGATATAACCTCGTCTTGGACTTCCTGAATAGCTGGGCCTTTATGCTTTCCTGCCTCTCTCAGATTAGAGAGCATCTTCTGGATAATCTGATTATACGTACTCAAGCCTCCTATTTTGAAGCACAAACTGGTTTCTGCCAAACCATATTGCCCAACACAAACTGCAAATCATGGCACAAATGTCCTCTCCAAGTTCTCGATGCATTTTAAAAACCAATCCTGGAAGTCTTATATATGCGTCTTGTTCTATTGTCCTTAAGCTCGATGGAGATGCAAACTAGGTCCTGAGTTTGAATTATAGACACTTAACTACATTAAATATTTAAATGAAGAGTTTGTTGCTCATAATAGTTCTACAATACTCAAACAAAATTGTCTAGACCACATATGAGGTGAAGTAGAATTTTTAACTTGCATTTCAAAATAGGTCAACTCATTTTGATCTATGTTTTGACAGGTCAACTTATATATAATCTTATTTTTTTTAAAATTAATATGAGTGTAAATTGCCGTAAAACAAGCATAAAAAGCAATAAAATTGGCATTAAAACGGCCTATTAGAACTTGGGGACTATTAGCTTGGAAAAAAAAAAGAACTTGGGGATTATTTAGGGCGATGAAATGCTTTGATAAGTGATAAACATGTCCATGGCTAATGAAATGTAGGGTTGTAAAAATAGTGTCCAATAGAGAGGGAAAAAAGAATTGGGCCTATAGGAAAGTTATTGTTGACAACTGGACGCTGAAATGTTTTAACAACTATTTATTGAATGGGCAATTAATGGAATTAGAAGTGGCCACCATTTTAGTGAAGTGGCCAATTTATTTATTTTTTTTGCTACGGAAACTTAATTAATTTTTTTCATTTCCGTTAATATTATTGCGTATGTTTTTTTAATCATGTCAAATCATTTAAAATCATATTAAAATATATATTAACTTAGTTTTAGATAAATGTTCACACGCTTAATTTCAAATTAAGAAGTTAATTTTGACTTGAAGTAACTTAGATAATTTTTATATTAGATTAAAAATTATACACTAAAATTTTCTACTAGCTTATTTTTAAAATAAAAATATTTAAACATAAATCATATTATCTCAAATTAATTTTAATTAAAATCAAATTTATAAATATCGACCCAAACTCACAGGGTTGTAATTGGAAACACGTACAGGATTGTGATTTGAGGATAATATAAAAGATATTTGCACTAATAGTGCATATATTATTCCCTCAAAAAGGTATAATCATTTGCAAATAAAAAAACGAACAAGATTGTCTTTTAATTCCAGTAAAAAATACCTAGTCTCTATTGATAAAACTAATTAATTGTTAACTTTCGCAAAAGAGATAGCCTGAGTTGGTTTTTTTTATCAGCCAGATTGCTTGAGCTGTGAGTTTAACAAAAAGAGTAAATGGAAAGATACTCGTACAAACTTGAGTACGTCTTTTGTTTTAGTGTATATTAAATTTTAATTTGTCAATTCTGAAGTCTGAACTAGAACTAAAAGCACGGTTTTGTAAAATAAGACGAATCAATGCATCAATTAGTGCGGAGTTATTTTGTCTTAAACAGTAATCTCAAATTCAAAATTTTGTCATCCAATTATATTAAATATTTAGAAAAAAAAAATTATCACTCATAAGCTGACTCAAATAGAATTATTATAAAAAATATCAGTAGCCTATCGAACAAAAATACAATGTGATACAATAAGTCAGTAACGCACTAACTGAGCATCTCTCTTTTTCCTTTGGGAGATTGTTCATATTTTGTTTAAGAGTTTTGTTAATTAATGTTCTGTCGTTATTTAAGAAATTAAAAAAAAATATTATATAAATTATGGAAGAATGTAAAAATTATCATGAACAAAATAATTTTCTGTCTTCCAATAAAAAAATATCCATACTTTAATGCTGTTAGAACATTGGTTGGTTTTTTCTTTGTTTAAATAACTGAAAACAAAATGAATATGGATTTCATTTCCTAAACGAGATAATGATGAAACAGGTCCATCGTTCCATTTTGTTCCTTCATTATCAATCTTTGTATTTGCATAATTTATTTTATAGGGATTTCAAACTTAGTTCACCGTCGCCGCCAGCAATAGCCAATGAGGGAGAAGCTATTGAATAAGCAAACCGCCCCACCATTGTTGGTCTGCCAAATGTCATCCAAACCACACCAATTTACTTGCTTTCATGAAACTAATTTAAATTTAACATGAAGGAACCCAAATTTAGCTTCAATTAGGGGATACCACTTTTCCCCACCAAAGATTACCAATTTAAAATATAGGGTTTTACTAAAGCCTTACAAAAAGACACATTAGTGGACTAAAGTGTTGTTTTTAGCTAGATACTTACTAGTTATTAGCTGAGTTGTAGCCTCTATCATGAGTTACAAGAGATAGATGTCAAGTGGGAGGAAGGGTAGTGCCTACTGTAGCTATTGTGCATTGGCCTAGGATGAGAAGCACGTTCAGTAATGTTAAACTTGAAAAAAAAAGGACCAAAATTGCCTAACTCATTGCTTTACCACGTGCTTTGGTTTCATTTGAGGTAAAAACCATGAGTTTATCTATAACTTGTTTGGTCTTATCTAGGGTGGTACAGTGGTACTCAAGCACCCAACTCATTGTTACCTTTTTGCAATCAATTGGGAATAAATAATCAAAATCCACTCGCCATTCTCCATAACAAACGAACCGGGGGGGGAGAGAAAATGGTACCATCATGTCATTGGATGTTCTTTCTTGAGGAGTGGGGCTAGAGAGTACAAATCAATCCAATCAAGGGACACTGCTACACGCACCCAGTGAAATTGCTGGGACACCTACCAATTTTGCAAACTTCTCATTTTAGCCTTTTAGTATTATTAGAGCCCAATTAATTAATTATGTTATAAAATAAATAATATTGTTATACATACCACTAAGTTTTCTAATGTATATTTAATGCGCATATAAATTTAGATAATAAATTTTGTAACAATTAATTTTGATATAACTCATACGAATTATTTAATCCGTACTTTTTTATTTATTAGAAAGCTTAGTGTTATGTATAGCAACATTATTTATTTTACAATATAATTGGTTTATTAGCTTAATTGGTTAGAGTGTTGTGCTAATAACCTAAAAGTCACATGTTAGATTCTTGCTTGGGCCATTAATTTTAAATTAATTTGTAACACATTTTTGAAAAAAAAAACTTTCGGATTGGACTTATATGGATCAACTGATCCCTATCTTTTTATGAAAGGGTAAAATGGGAAATTTGTGAAATTGCTGTGCAGGGTGCGCGTAGCAGTGCCTCCAATCAAGCCAACCAACAAACAAAAGGCCCAGAAAACGGCCCAACTACAATGTTCGTTCATGTGAAAGGAAAGTGTTTTCTGATTATCGGTCCACATTAAATGGATAACCCGTTTGATTCCTGCCCACCAAAAATAATCATGAAAAACTTTTTGGACCCGGCAAAAAGAACCACTTTAGATTTTAAAATAATTAATTTAACAGAGTTAATATTAACAAATTAGTTTATATTTGATGATAAAATTTTAGAAATATTTTTGAAATAAATAATTTTATTTAAATGATAAAATATAATAACTTCTAAAGGCATTTATAGTAGAATGCAATACAATTCAAAATAATATAATGTAAATATATAGTATATGATATACATCTGTGACTCAATTTTATGAAGAGATTTGTAAGGTATTATTATCTCATGAAAGCCTCTACTATACACTTTTTTCGCCTTTTTGTTCTTAGTATTTTACCTAACATTTAAATTATTTTTATTCCTATTTTGATAATTCTTTTTTTTTAAAGGCAAAACATTTTATTAGTAAAATATTAGACTAACCACGAGAAGTGGCCAACCCAATACCGTATGTACAAAAACAGAGCTGGGAAAACAGGGATGTTGCTTCCTGCACCCCCACCATTACTTCCTGCTACACCTCATTGTTTTCCAAGAAGTCCAATCCAGTGGCAAACTTAATAACTCAAATAATTTTTTCTCAAGTTTTTTCAGGTTATAGGTTTTATATTCTAAGAACTTTAGAATCTCAAGAGAAAAAAGAAATAATTGTATTTGTCAAAAAGGGTAACGACTAACAAGGTAACTTTCTTCTTCTCCCTTGCTTTAAGGTCTTTTTTTCAAGTATTCAACTATTTGAATCACTAGAGAGTAAGATAATTGTAAAAGACATTCTAACACTTAACTCAAAACTTAACGTCAAATAATAATAATTGTAAGGTATATATATATATATATATATATATATATATACTCATTATACTTTGGAGGTTAATTTCAATTTTTGCAAGTACCCTACCATTATGTGTAAAACCAATCATCTCCAAATTTAATGTCAAAAAATGCATAGTAAAATATGCATGGACATTATACCCACCCCAAAAAGAACATAGATCTAACTTCTAAATATCGCTAGTCAAGCCTATTCAAGGTGGAATACCTTTTATTTGCTAATAAAAAGTGAATAAACTAGTTCCTCTTAGTCAACCATGGAGAAAAAGGGGAGAAGAAACTTTTGACAGAAATAATCGTTGGTATCAAATTATGGAGTTGAAGTTTGCTTTAACACTTCAAATTTAGTATTACAAAAATGTTGCCCCCAAAATTACATTTGCTATCTTAGTATATTTCTTAACCAACTCAAACGAATGATGAAGTAAGGGTAGATCAAAGTTGACAGCCGATGTCAATGTGTCTTAGTCATCTTGTCATATATACTGTGTCGTATACTGAACATGGTAAAAGAAAGAAAATGTTTCGTTCATATCAACAAGACAACACATATATACCAATATTAATTAGCAGGTGGTTGATTAGCCCTTATCAAATATATGACCGTATCAAGTTATTGGTTTTTCTGTAGCCACGTCCGTCACTCCATGTCCACAGAAACTTGACCTTAATTAGAGGACAAGCACTCCATTGTTTTATATAAAGAGAGAAAGAATCAATTTATAGAGAGTAACTCTTTAATGAAATCTAATTAATAAAATTAATGATTTATTATAATCATTAGATTTAAAAAATATAAATAATGAAAAAGAAAAGTAACTCTTAATAGAAGGTGATTATTTTTCTTGTATAATTTATTTTATATTTAATAATCAATCAATTATTACTTATGTTAATCGTTGTTAGTTTTTGAAAAAAATTGTTCATGATTTTTATAGTTACAAAAATCTTACCTTTTATTTCTTACATTTAAAAATAATCTATTTTAATCCATTTACAAATACTTTCAAGTTTGTTTTGGTCTTGGAGATTCGAGTAAAAGCCTAAAAGGATACAGTACTACATAGCGGAAAAGAAGAAAGCCACACTCTGAGCGAAATTAAATCATGACACACAACACCCGGTCACCCGGTCACCCGGTACCGCTAATAAATTTTAGTAGTTGTTTGTTATCTGGTCCATTTCGATTGGGTGAATCAAAACAACGATATATTTCAGTTGACCTCCAATGATACGTGTCACTCGTCATCAATCGATCAATGTCCAATTATAAATCAAGATCAACGTTGCCTGATTTGATTAAATAATTCATGAATAATTTTATTGAGAGACAAAATCTAAAATTAGAGATTAAATAAGAGATTAAATTTACAATTTTACTTATAAAAAAATGTAAAGTTCATTTAATAATCAAGATAAAAAAATATGAGATAGTAAAGTAAGAGTAGAAAAGAAGATTAGCATAATAAATTCCCTAAATATTTATGGATCCTTAAAATTTTAATAAATATTAACTTTCTGATTATTCCTAAAAAACATATTTTATTTTTAATTTTAACTTGTGTCGTAATCATAGCATAATTAAAAAAAAAAAAACATTTGTAAATAGTCTCGTCGCCTACTACCCATTCTCAGGTACCCACGTTCTCAATATCACTAACTTAAGTTCATTATCTCTACCTACTTATTTAAAGACACTACATCAGTGAACCCAGGGCAGTTGAGGTATTTAATTAAAATGTATGATAATATTGGTGGTAAGTTAACGTTTAACTGTTTAAGGAACAGATTCTAGAATTTCTTAATTAAGTGTAACTGTATATTCGGCATATAAATATGCCATGAGGGCAAGCCTCTCCGAGTACATCTTAATTTCTCCCTAGCTTTGCTTATAGTTCCTGTATTAATTTTTCTCTCCCTGAGATTACCAAGCTCTGCAACTTTGCTTCTCAACATGGAGTATCGTCTCCTACCCATTTTTACTTTACTCAATGTTAGCTTCAGCATCCAAACAACTGTAGCATGCATGCTTATTAATACTTTATTTAAAGTTATGGTTTCCTTTTAATATAAAAGCTCGATTTCTATTTAGAACGGGAATTTTCTTACTATAGCCACAAGAGTTATAATATATGGGATTTATTTTTTATAAGTGGTAAAGCATTTTCTGGTATTAATTAATTTTATCACACACACACACACACACACACATATATATATATATATATATATATATATATATATATATATAATATGATCAATTACGACAAATTAATATTTAGCACTGTATCTTATATATATATATATATATATATATATATATATATTAAGAGACTGTATCACATATTATTATCATGAAAAGAATAAGGCCAGGTGCTGCATAATCTGTTTGGAATGTATTAAATGTTTAATTACGAGATGTTTTTGTATTTGACTTGACTTGCAGCTTGCACTGGTGGCAATCCATGCTGCTTTACCTCCTGAAGTTTACTGGAAGTCGGTGCTTCCTACTACGCCAATGCCAAAAGCCATCACTGATATCCTTTACCCCGGTCAGTGCACCATAGTATAAATTTTAAACTAAGGTCGATCATATGCAATGTTACACATACAATATTTGAAAAATAAATTAGAGAATCTTGATAAGAAATTAATACTCAAGGAACCACTTTAATTATTTGAAAATGAAAATAATACTTTTTATGTTATCAATATATTACTATTTTTTAATGCTTCCGATTTTTAAATTTATTAATAAGTGCTATTATCATAGTGAATTTTTTCTATTAAGCATATACACTAGTATATAATAAGTGTAGCTCAATTAATAACAAACGTTGAAGTTGTCAAAAATGATCTAGTAAAACATGATCTAGGTTTGATTTTTATAAAATATATTCTTGGAAAAAATTAAAAAAAAATATATAAAATATTTAGTCATATAGCCGACTTAAAGAGCTCGAACTTACAGAAATATATTAAAATTTTAGCATGGAAAACCTAACGTCTACTAATTAATTAATTAATGACGGTGGTGAAAAAAAACTATTTTTGTATATAGTTACTGGTAGTAGCCTTTTTCTATTATAACTTTCTCTTATAGCTATTAGATCCCGAATATTAATTGTAATTCTGGTTAGTTACATGCATATAAAAACCCCATGCATGCATAATCGTATGTGTTGAATGACAGTTTCCATTCTCGAATTGGATATCTCGATCTGCAGTCTGCACGATCTCTCTCTTCGAGGTCCGTGTTTATATTCTTTTAAGAAAGAAAAATGTTTATGTAAAAAAAATAGAAAAATGTGAACATATGTTGATTATGTTCTTTTTGATTAATCAAGAGTGTAATTGAATTTGAATATTTTGACTATAAGTCTCAAATATAAATTTTGTAGGTAAAAATTATAATTAAAAAGAGAAATTTTACTAAAACTTATTAGTTGTATTTTTAACCGACAAAAAGATTAGTCGTTGAACAAACTATGATACTATATAATTATAATATGATAACTATTTTTTTTTTAAATGAGTCGTACTTATAGTTCTCGCTTATATTTAAATGAGTCTTACTTTTAATTTTTAAATTTCGAACAAATTTTGATTAATAGTAGAAAATATATTAGGATGAGTATATGCTATTGTTAAATCTCTTATATAGGAAAATATTATACATATATCCTTTTTTCTTTTTCTTTTTTTATCTTTCTCTTGGTTTTTTTTTTATTGTATCATTTGTCACATCTATCTATTTATCTTTTTTATTAATTTTTTAAAAAATTTAGACAATTGAACATTAATTGTATAAAATGTTTTTTAATCGATCTTTTTAACATATAAAAAATTAAAACTTCAAATGTATTTTTACTATTATATATATATAAGATATAATATATATGTATTATAATTTTTTAAGAGGCATGTATCAGAGTTGCTTCTTTAGAAAAAAAGAAATTACCTTAAAAGGATAATTTAGACAAATATATAAAAAAAGTAAAAAGTTGCTTATTTTATTAAAAAATATTTTTTTTATAAAAACAATCTTAAGTAAACAAGCCCAATAGTAAAATATTATATATATTTAACGAAAAGTTAACAAATTTTGACAGAAAATTAAAAACTGGAGAAAAGTATTAGACACTCTAATGTATCAGGGAGTGAAGTGCAAATAATGTAAGAGAAATAACAATGTAATATTTGTATATCTCTATGGAGAGGAGTGTAATTTTCCGTATATTAATGGTAAAAAAAATGTTTTAAAGTATTTAAAATATATATTTGTTATTGTAACTCTCCTCTCAACTTGCATGTTTGTCCCACCGGCACGACTTATATGTACAACTTCACTATCTTCACATGAACAGCTAAATCGACACATTAATAATCGGACCTAGTCACCATGCTCTCATTTTCAAATGTGCAATAATATAGTATTGTGAAAAAGAAAGGTACAGTCATACATGACGTCTTTAGTAGGGGATAAAAAAAATAAACGGTGAATGAAGATATTTAAAAACTAGTTGTGTATACACGAAAGTAACAGGGCATTATTATGACTCGTTGCAGATAGAATATCTAGTTTGGCTTATGATGAAGATAAGCTAAGTTAATTTATAATTTTAATTTGCAGATTGGGTGGAAGAGAAAAGTACCTCAGTGAATGTTGGAGGCAAGGGCGTAAACGTGCATGCAGGAAAAGGAGGAGGTGGCACCAATGTCAACGTTGGTGGAAAAGGATCAGGCGGAGGCGTGAACGTGCATGCAGGTCACAAGGGAAAGCCAGTGCATGTTTCTGTTGGCTCAAAGTCTCCATTCAATTACATCTACGCTTCAACGGAGACTCAATTACACGATGACCCCAACGTCGCACTCTTCTTCTTGGAAAAGGACTTGCATCCCGGAACAAAGTTGAACTTGCACTTCACCACCAGTTCCAATATTCAAGCCACATTCTTGCCACGCCAAGTTGCGGATTCTATACCCTTTTCATCCAGCAAGGTGGAGGTTGTATTCAACAAGTTTTCCGTAAAACCCGGGTCAGAGGAGGCCCAGATCATGAAGAATACTCTCAGTGAGTGTGAAGAGGGTGGCATCAAAGGAGAGGAAAAGTACTGTGCCACTTCGCTTGAATCCATGATTGATTTCAGCACTTCCAAGCTTGGAAAAAATGTTGAGGTTGTGTCCACGGAAGTAGTGGAGGACAAGGAAACGGGATTGCAGAAATACACCGTAGCACCGGGAGTGAACAAGTTATCAGGGGACAAGGCTGTTGTGTGCCACAAGCAGAACTACCCTTATGCTGTTTTTTACTGTCACAAAACTGAGACCACAAGAGCTTACTCTGTGCCTTTGGAGGGTGCTAATGGGGTTAGGGTTAAAGCGGTAGCAGTGTGCCACACTCACACGTCGGAATGGAACCCTAAACATTTGGCCTTTCAAGTGCTCAAAGTTAAGCCAGGAACCGTTCCTGTCTGCCACTTCCTACCTGAGGATCATGTTGTTTGGGTTCCCAAGTAGATTTGCTTTAATTTCAAGTCCTTCTTTCCTGTTCTTGAATAACTTAGCTTCAGTAGCACTACAGAACTCTATATATATGCATGTATTTGCACTGTGTAGTTCTCTAGATATTAATAATTTTTTGCTGTTTATTTAGATGCTATGCGTGGCTTCTTATGTATAAACTATGATGCATTATATGACTTATTGTGTGTTTGAATAGTAAATCGTTGTAGATAGTACGTAATGCGGCGTCCTCGTTCTCTTATTTTGATGAGAGAAATTGTTGTTATGTTAATCACGTTATGTGTTCAAATTTGCCGTGATTATATATATATTTGCTCTGGATCCCGGATACCACACATCGACCTGTTGAAATCCCGGGTGAAGAATTTTGTTATTGTGGTGGTGAAGGAAACCTACTTGAAGTTTCATACATGAAAATTTGTAGATTATCTTTCCAATCAAAATGGCTTAAATTTTACAATAAACAGATGCCTAAATCATAAGAATTAAGTGGCATGTTAAACCTATGTCGCAGAAAACAGATTTCTCTAACCCAGAAACTTGACCAAGTTTATTCTCTTTTGTTCTTGATCAAAATTAAACAATTTTTTAATGTGCTTCCATAATAGAGACAACCCGAATCTCTCAACCAATTGTACAAAATGTGAAGGCAAACGAGAGATTGAAAAAATTGGATTTTATACAATCTGCAACATGAAAATATTTGATCATCACACATTTTTCAACGAAATTATTTGATTTTTTGCAATTGATCAAAACTCATAAGATAAAAAATTGTCTTAATCAATTTTAACCTTATTTGCAAAATTATTTTAATTTTTATAATTTTGAAATATTATCAAGGCTATTAAAAACTATCACTTGTTAATTGAACAAATAGAAAAACATTCTAGACTATAAGTATTATTATGTGACAATTTTTAATTACTATTATATTAAAACTATCAATAGCGTTAATTCTACAAGATAGAGTGACCAATTATTGAACCAAATGTAAATGATAAATGACTAAATAATTTTTTAAAAGACAAAATGATTAAATTAGCTAGATCTAAACAAAAATATAAAAAATTAAAAGTGTAATTTAGTCAGAGATTTTGAAATACTTACTTTGAATTCTTCATTAGTTTGCTTCCCTAATAAATTAAACTCTAAAACAAGTCAGCAAAATTTTACGGGTAATTATGGTCCTTCTCAGTGAAATTGCCTTTTGACGCAGCCAATGATGGATCAAAATCCATACAATATTGTTTCGTATGCTTTCGAGTGTCTAGATACGTATTAACTTTGGTTGTGACCTTTCAACAAGTTAGAAAGAGACATGAGTTTTGTGTCCACGAAATTAGTCTAACTAGATTCATTATAGTGCAAATCCTCTTAAGAAATTTGCATACCAATTTAATGCATGTTTAAGGAACCGATTCTAGAAGCCATTCCTAATAACTGTATATTCGGTATAAATATCAAGTGAGGACTCTGTGATAACATCATTCTTTCTGGTCTTTGCTTTCGGTTCCTATATTTTGTGTCTTTCTTTCTTCTCTGACATCATCACCAAGCTCTGCAACTTTGCTTCTCACTTAATTTCTCAGTATGGAGTATCCTCTCCTACCCACTTTTACCTTACTCAATGTACGTGAGCGCTTCATCTTGACAACTGAAAAATGCTTAGTACTTTTACTTGAAGTTGTGGCTTCTTTTTTCTTCGTAAACCAGTAGTGTTAAAACTCCTTTTCTATTTGGAACAGGAATATTAATTTTTCACTTTATAGCCACAAGAGTTATGGGATTTATATTTTGATAAGTAGTAAAATATTACTAGGTATTTAATATATGATCAACTAGACAACGACATATTAATATTTGCCTCTTTATCCTGCATATAATTGAAAACAACAAGGTACTGCATAATCTCTCTGTCATATATACAATGTTTAATTATGCGAAATTGATGCTAAAAACAGGTCTTTTGGTATTTTTATTTATTTTTACTTAACTTGCAGCTTGCGCTGGTGGCAACCCATGCTGCCTTACATCCTG
This sequence comes from Glycine max, assembly GCF_000004515.6. Taxonomy (NCBI): domain Eukaryota; kingdom Viridiplantae; phylum Streptophyta; class Magnoliopsida; order Fabales; family Fabaceae; genus Glycine; species Glycine max. The sequence continues at coordinate 6,187,323 of NC_038242.2, read as the reverse complement.
TTCATGTAGTTTACTGGAAGTCCGTGCTTCCTACTACTCCAATGCCAAAAGCCATCACCGGAATCCTTTACGGGAGAGATTTAACATCCTATTTTTAAAAATAAATAATAAAAGTTTTATTTAAAAATTAATAGAAGTTTTAAAAATTAAATAAATGAGAGGAAATAGTTTTTATTAATTAAAATAAGAGTTTCATAATATTAAAAAATAAGTAGAGTAAAATAATATTTTAAAAAATAAAAGAATATTTTTTATTGATTATTTATTTAATAAAAGAGTAAAATAGAGTATTTTTTTATAAAATAAAAAATAAAGTAAATAATAGCTTCAGAATATTCTATCTATAAATAAAAACATATTAAGCCAATTTTTATAATTACGATATGTTTTTACACTATTTCTTTCCTCTGAGACTCATTCTCCCTTTTTTCTCTTCCCAAATCCTCTTTTTCTCGCATATATTTAAATCTGTCATAGTAAAAATATAATTTTGGACTCGTTAATCATTAGATCATCCTGAAATTTGTATATCACCTTCGGAACTCATTTTCGCACACCTATCATTGGGATTTGCAAAATAATATCTGTAGAGAGAAAAATGTCTCTCACATGGAAACAATGATATTGGGTTCTAATTTCTTATCCTTCTCTCTAATGCTTGAAAACCGTAGTAGAACAACTAGAAGAAAAACTTGAGGAATCTTAGAAAACTGTTAGAGACGCTGCCATCGCTGTCGGACTACACACGCGAGCCAATTCTAATTCTATCTTTACAATTATAATTGTGATTTATATATGTTTGATGGTCCAATTAATGTCCCGATGCAAAATTATTGTGAAATTGATGTGTTCTTGTGTTGAGTGTGAATCCTAAAAATTGAGTTTTTTTCTTCTAATTAGTGTGAATTGATGCTTATAACACACACACATATACATATGAATATGAATTGTTAAAATAAATTAGGAATTAATAATTCAAATAATAAAATTAAATTGAAGAAAATTAATATATTAAGACTCAACAATAAATACTTTCAATGCATTTTTAGTTTAATTATTTATTAACTCTTTTTAATTAAAAATAATATAGTTCGATTTAATATATACATATTTTGTGTCATGTAAACATTAATATTGTGTGATGTTTATATGATTCATGAGGTGTGATAATATATTGTGTTAGGATTATAACACTGTGAATAAGATTGAGTGTATGTGATAAATTAAGTATGTGTTAAATTGTAAGATATATGTATATTGAGATTTTGTATGCATTGAGTTGTGAGCTATGAAATGTACAATCACACAACTGTAAAACTCTTTAAAGACAACGAGTTAATGCATGACGAGTATTGTAATGAGATCCACTGTGGGAACTCGGATGAGTTGAATCACTTTGAAGTATGATGAGTTAAAATGATTTTAAAAACAGCTAAGTAGTTGTGTGTATTACATAGTTCAAACTCCAGCGGTACATATATGATTTTAAATGTATGTTTTAATGAGATGATTAGTCATATGAACATAACATATTAATATTATTACTGTGTGATATATGTATGATGCATGAGGCGTGATAACGTTATGTATTGGGATTATGAAAGTGTGATGAACTGTGTGTAAGTGACAAGCTGAATATGTGTCAAATTGTGAGATCACATGTGTATTGAGATGTTGTATGCATTGAGTTGTGAGTTATGAATCGTACAATCACACGACTATAAAATCCTTTAAGGATGACAAGTTAATGCGCAACGAGTATTATGATGGGATCCACTGTGGAAACCCGACGAGTTGAATCACTTTGAAGCGCGACGAGTTAAAATTATTTTGAGATAGAGTCTGAGTGTTAAAATATTTTCTGAGTTGGACCTAAATCAGGAGAGAGAGAGAGACCTTGACAGACTCTTCAGAATGTAGACCTTAAGGGTAAATACGTTCGACGATTTGAGTATTCTTTTAAGTTTGTGTCAATCCCGCATGGTTGGAACATTCCTGTAAAATAGCGTGACCCTGATTGGTCTCCTTATAATTTTACCTAGTGAGAGTGACCTAACTTAGCAGTGTGTGATTTGTCTTGTCATGTATTCCTAGGTGCTCGACGAGATTTTTCATTGACATGATACCACATTGCATATGAGATTGAGTCTTAATGTATCTATTGCATAACGCTTGTGTAATGATCATTGTGACTTGCTACATGATGATGGGTAATGATTTATGTGAATATGGGATGTTATGTTGTACTTGAGATTTGTTGTTCTGAACACGTGATTAATGTTAAGGTGTGAAATATGATTTTGTGGTTAAATCCTTTAGACAAGTGATGTTATGCAATAAGTGGTAAAATGATGCAAATTGTGCTAGTTGAACTTATTATACTTATACTATATAGATTCAGATAAGAGTATGTACATGAAACAACATTGCATATATAGATTCAGATAAGAGTATGCAAAATTTAGTTTTGGCCTCTGATAAACTAATTTAACAACCAATTAGTTTATACCTTTGCAGATTGGGTGGACCAGAAAGATAAAAGCACGACAATGAACGTTGGAAACGGAGGCGTAATCGTGCTGCAACCAAGAAAACCTGGAAGAGTTTCAGTTGGCCAACCAGAGCCATTTCATTACATCTACGCTGCTGCCACGAAGACCCAATTACATGATGAGTTGATGACCCCAACATGTCACTCTTCTTCTTGGAAAAGGACTTGCTGCGTCCCCGAACAAAATTGACCTTGCACTTCAAATCAAGCCACGTTCTTGCCACGCCAAGTTGCGAACTCGATACCCTTTTCATCCAGCAAGGTGGATGATATGTTAAACAAGTTCTTTGTCAAACTCGGGTCAAATGAAGCTCATCAAATCATGAAGAATATTTGATTGTTGTATCATTTTTTACGTTACTCTTGACTGTAAGAGTTAAAAATACTGAGGAAAAATAGTTTGAGGACTAACAATAGTCACATAAAAGTTTAGGGATGGATGAATATTCAAGGATTAAAAATATATATTTTATATTGTTTCATAGATATTAACATGTTGGTTTATTGAATAAAAGGGTTAAAATTGTATAATTGTGATACCTTGGAAATCCAATTGGTGTAATTTAAATTTATGGGGTCTAAAATCACACATTTCCCTGATATTTGGGAACTTAATTGAAATTTGAGAAACTAAAATCATATAATATGATATCAAAAGATAAAGTTTGTGTCCGTGGGCCACTTGTGAAACCTGCAACCCGTATGATATACAAGTCTTGATATTTTGAGTTTGTTTAACTTGTGAACTTTTTAGCCGAGTCTATTTAACTTGTAGGTTAAACAAATTTTACTTGCTTGGGATCCCCATGGGTTTTTGACATTTTAACAAAATATATATAATACTAATAAATAAGGAGTGTAAATGAAGTAAAAAAAAGTCAAAAACTTGAGTATTTTTTATATAGTTCAATGGTTGGTGAATAACAATATAATATTTTGATTTAGTGCAAAATGATACATTAAGAAAATATGATAAAAAAATGATTTCTAAGTAATTTAAGATGTAAATTATGTTATCATTTTGGACAAATAATTTTTTATTAGATAATTCATAATTAATTTTTAAAATGATTTAAAATGGATCAAATTTTACCATTTATAATTTAATTTATCTTTTTTTTAATTTTTTTTGTCAAATGTGGGTGTGACCCACTAAGTATATAGACTATGTAGGGTGGGTGCGGACTAAAAAGAAATAAGCTAGTTAATTCTAATTTAATAAAAAAAAGGTGCTAATTGGACTGTCATTGAGAATGAACTTTGTTTTAAAAACCCAAGTTAAAACTAAACTTTTTGACTTAATCTATATAGTTTGCTATTTTCATCGAGTTAGATTAATCAAACTATTATAAATTATTTACCTATTATTTTGATCCTTTAATATATTTTTTAGGTTTATTTTATCCTCTTATTATAAAAAAATTAAATTAGGTTTTATAATTAAACAATTTTAATTAGTTTTTTAATTTTTTTAAATTTATATTAGATTTTTTATTTTTTAAAATAAGTTCAATTTGATTTACTTTTTAAAATTTTGAAACAAGAGAAAGAAGAATGACCCCAAATCAACTTATTTTTAAAAAATAAAGGATATAATTGAATTTAAGTAAATAAACCTTAAAAATCAAGTTACTTTAAGAATTAGAAGACCTAGTTAACAGAAAAAATTAAACCTAAAAAATAGTAATTAAAACTAAATAAAAAATAATAATTATACTCAAGCTTTCTTGGGTATAAAATATAAATAAGGAGATAGAGATATTCTGATTTCTTCTCCGCACATTCTGTTTAGGGTTCTGCTGAGTTGCTGTCTGATCGCGTTTCATCGCGCTCACCGTCACCGGCAAGGTGACTACACACAGGGACTCCAGTTAAATGCCATACACGATGACCCTAGAACATTGAAAATCTTCCACTCTCTCGTGTCCAGTGATACGATACGGTACCGTATTTTCTCCATTTCTTAACATTAATGCTCTATTTCGAAATTAAACTCGGCGCGGTAAGTTTTACCTTCTCACCAATCTTTCTTTGCTTTCGGTTTTCACTTTTCAGGCGAGGAATCTTGATACGTCAAAACATGGTAGAAGCAGGGGAAGAGGAGGTTATTGAATTCAAGTGGGGCACAAGGAAAGGGTTGGGTGGCAAAAAGAAGGATGTGCAGTTTTACGAATCGTTCACCTACGATGGTGTGGAATACTCCCTCTTTGATTCCGTGTTTCTCTACAAGGAAGGTGAACCCGAGCATTACATTGGTAAAATCCTTAAGATATGGGAGAACTCTGATAAGAGCAAGAAAGTTAAGATTCTATGGTATTTTAGACCTTCTGAGATTTTGAATTTCTTGGAAGGGAGTGAGACACTTGAGAATGAGTTGTTTCTGGCTTCTGGTGAAGGCGAAGGGCTTGTAAATGTCAATCCTCTGGTAATAGGGTTATCTTAATTCATAGTCTTAGTTCAACTAATATAAAGGTTTTTGTAGAATTAGGGTTATGCTTTGCTCTTCTGATGTTGGAAGATTGCTCTGTTTGCTATTAGGATGCTAATTTCTTCTCTGCAATCTGTTTGATTGGAGTATGGGGGTGAGTGACATGGTGTTGAACTGTTTAGTTTCTATTACTCGGGGCTTAACAGTGTTTGTTATGGTTCATTGTTTCGAAAATGATGCATCAGTTTGTAGCGTGTACTTTAAATCATTCCACTGTGAACTTTTAGGCTATGTGTGGATGTTTAATGGTGATTGGAAGTAAATGAAATGAGGTGGAACAAAAATAAGTGAACTGGAATAAAGTTAGCACTTAGCAGTCTTGTTCAGATGTATTTTGATAGAAACGAAATGGAATGGAATGAAATACTAGTACTTAGCTGTCTTGTTCAGATGTATTTTGATAGAAACGAAATGAAATGGAATGAAATACTAGTACTGACCCATACCATTTGAAGTCAAAGAGGGGTTTTGATGGAATATAATGGAATGAAATACTAGTACTAACCCATGCCCCTGGAGGACAAAGAGGGGTGTTGATGGAATGGAATGAAATGTTCCATTTGATTTTAAAAATCTAAAAAGTGGAATGAAATGCTAGTATCATTTCATCATGTTCCATTCCACTCCATTTTATCCTTTTCGATAAATCCAAACATAGGCTGAGTATCCTATTCTCACCGATGTATTGGGAGCGTGGCTGGAATTGAATTTTGTCCGAGGGAGGCACAATACTTTCTCTGGGCTGGGGTGTGTGAAGCTAATTTATAGTCACTTTATTATGTATGTGTCTTTTGTTTGCTGTTTAAAAAGGTAGAATCTATGCGTGTTAAATAAATAATTGTTGTTATAATTTAATTTGAACTATTAATGGTGAAACTATTTCATGCATTTTTTCTTGGTCTGGATTTGACTGGCAACATCTAACTAACTGACTATTATTTGTTCATCTTGTAAATTGCATCAGGAAGCTATTTCTGGCAAATGCAATATTGTTTGCATTTCGAAGGATATCAGGAATCCATATCCATCAGATGAAGAAGTTCAAATGGCTGAATTTGTATTCTATCGTTTCTTTGATGTTGGGATGCGTAAAATATTGGACAAGATAGTAGTTGATAAAATTGCTGGAATTGAAGGTATGTCATCCCATTTATTTGAAAATTATTCTCTAAAATTCCTCAATTTTAGGATGGAATTACACTCACTTGTGGGTATTTAGGAGAATTTCCATACATACTGTATGGAATGAAATTTTTTTAAGGCACTCATCCCATGATTTGAAAGATCAGCAAAATCATAATTTTGTTCAAAAAAAGAGAAAAGAAAAGATTGCCACACATGACAGCCTCTGACTATTTTACAAATGAAACTTAAGTTATAATTTTAAAATGTTAAATGTGATTAATTAGAGGGAATTTGGAGAAATATTCAAATATTGACAAACTTGAAAACTGAACTTTTTCCAAATTCACGTTGAACGTTTTTCTTGTTTAATGTGAAATTTTCATTACATTGATATGTGTTTTTATTTTATTTTATTTTTGTTGAATATGTGTGATTATTTGTGTATGTAAATTGAGCCTTCAATTTATTTTAAATGTTTTTATTGAACTAAAATTTCATTGATGCTCTTGACCTTAAATCATGTGCAATAAGTATAATTCTACTTAGTTTTAATTTTTTTAATATCTTGTGAAATTGTTTCTCTAATTGTTGCAGTTAAAAATATTTTTAACAATTTAGATAGTCAAAAGGTTGTTGGTCTTGTGAAACCTGATTTAGACAACAAAGAAGTTAGCGGGAACTTCATGGCAAGTAATGAAGTGGTGGCTCTTTCGAGCCAAAAAAAAAGTCAACCTTTGATTGAAAAACCAGATGGGAAGTGTTTTGACACATTAGTTAGAGAAAATGCTGCTTCTAAGTCATTATTGGGAGAAAAACCTACTTGTAGCATTGGTGTAAAGGAAGCAAGTAAATCTGCTAATGCTTTGCATACTATTTCCAACAAGAAGACTGTGCCTCAAGCCAAAGTTGAAGAAAAGAGGGGTTGTAAGGATTCTTTGGTTAAACAAAAATCATTTGCTAAACTATCACATGGTTTGATAGCTGGTTTGGAAATGAAGGAAATAACTAAAATGGATGATGGGAGTGGAAAGGGATCTATTGAGAAGAACATTTTGATGTCTAGGGGTGATTCAAAAAGGGATGATCGCAAGGATGTTGGTGTCCCGATTGGACAAATTAAAAAGGGATTAGAGGAGGAAAATGCTTCCAAGAAGGGAAAACGTGGTGGCTTTGGTAAGGTTTCTAGTTTGAAGAAGAATAATAACGGGCAAAATCGAAGGCTTATTACCTATGACGATGACAACAATGATGATTTGAAGACTATAGCTCCATGTTCATCAAAGGAGAAATATAAGGTTCAACGGGCAATGGATTCTTGTGATGTGGAGGAACTCCCTTCCAAGAAGTTAAAGATTGACAAGAAGCTAGCGAAACTCACTAGTGACAAGTTGCGCAAAGAATCTTCAATGATTTCACCGAATGTGGAACACAAGCTAGATTTTCGTCCAATGGAAGTTACTCGAAGACCAAATGATGTAAGTTGCATTGCAAGCATTATATCTTTGTCTTCATAGTTCTTGTTCTCTTGGCACTTCTTGTACCTTACTACATCACCATACGACCAAATGAACAAGATAGAGTTGTCAAGACAAGGTCAACCTCTAAGGTTGGCATTTGGCCCGACCATGCTTTTAGTGCCTAGCTTAAACAACGATCTTGTTGGGCTAGACTTATATTATAACTAAGCTTGGCCAAACTATTTTTTGAGTTTAAATTAGATCCCCTTCAACTCTTGAGCCAATTTAACTGGGAAGGCAAAGGGGTTGGGTTGTTTGATGCTTGTCAATTCGGTTCCCTAACAAAAAATGATGCATTGTTAGGGTAAAACTATTGTCTAGACACTATCAAAACACACAAAATTTCCATATTGCACTTAATTCTTTTAGTTTTTTTTTAAATGAGTTGCATCATATGTTACGCTTACAAGTTCATTTTACCATCAAACTAATGATGGAGATGAAAAATTTCTAAAATGTTGTTGAAAAATTATATAAAGCATTTATTTTGAACTTGTAAATTTTTTAGTTGATATCAAACTACTGTAAATTTTTTTAGTTGATATCAAACTATAATAATGGATAAAATTTATAGTGATAATGGATCGAAATTAGGTTGTGTTTATTGGTTGGGTTTGGAGTCCATCTATTAGGTTATCTCAAAATGTTCAAATTTTTATGTAGATTTATTTATTTATGGTGGATTTATATTTTGTAGATACATTTGAGGGTAAAAAATTACTTGTCTTTGATTACTTATGTGTGGGCTTATTTTATTATTTTAAAATATAGGAATTGGATTTAATTTTTTTTAATCAACTTTAGTTTATCGTGGTGAATAAGAATAGTTTATTTATTTTATTATCTTTTTTTTATAAAGGGAAATTCATAAAACTTAACTTTCATGTTTTCATGCAAACCCTTCTACCAATGAGGGATTAGTTCTAGTGATACATTCATGATTCCCCTTAAGCAAGTCTTCAATTCAAGCACCGTGTATGTAAAAAGCCCCTTTTGAAAGAGCAGCCTCATTGTCTCGCGGATGTTTTTGCCTCGAACAAGATTGCCTTTTGTGGGGATATCAAGGTTTAGAACCAAAGAATAAACCCGATATTGCGAATGTAATAATTTGCCCAACATAAAACCATGGTTTTGAATCCCAGGGAGTGGCACGTAGTGGCCGACCCCAATAATAAGTTTTGATCAAATAAGCCTATGAAATTTCTAACGACTCCTATAGGTTTTGTTTAGCTTTTTCAATAAGTTTCTTGGTGAGATTTATCAAAATAAGCTTATTGAATTAAGTGCTTATGACACTTTCATGTGATAAGCTTATGATAAATAAATATTTAACTAAGCTTCCATAGTTAAGGTTGGCTTAAGTGCTCAACCCGTTTGACAACTCTAATACAACTTCCAATTTGGGATTGGTGAAAAATTTGGTGCTCATTCATTTTGAATGCCGAAGCTACTATTTTAAATTTGGTTCTCATTCATTTTGGTAATCTCTCACCAGTGTGTTTCCTACTGCTTTTGGGTTATCAATTTTGTTGCTTTAGAAAATTTGGTTGACTTCTCCGATATTGAGTTTTGATTTAGGATAAGTTTTATTAAGTCTTTATGAAGGATTGGAAGTCAAGTCGGAATGTTGGTTTGAATGATTAATTGAAGTAATTTAAGGCTATCCTGACGAGATTTCAACCAAATACATCCATTTAAGTTTTGAGGATACTTGGGGCGAGAAATTGGTGAGATGTTTTCTCATCTTGTTGTTTTAGAAGGAAGGCGTGACTAGAAACTATTAAAAAATGGTCTGAACCATCAAAATATGGCTTGAGCATGCCAAGACATGGCTCAGTTCGTTGGAAATTCGTCATGAAATTGGTTTAGGCCATGGGGAATATGTAGGGAAAGTTGGGAATAGACTGGAAAAGCTAGGAACATGCTAGAACCAGTGTTGTCAAAATCTGACCAAACTGGCCAGTTGGATTGGTTGATCTAGGAACCATGCCTTTGTGAGAGATGCTTTCTCGTCCATCACTTGAGATCTCATTTAGTGCTTTGTCTTGTTGTTTGAGATGAAAGGCGCAACTAGAAACTAGTTGAAAATGGCTCGACTAGAAACTAGTCAAAAATGGTGTGAACTTTTTGTTTAGTGGGAAATCTTGTTGTGAAGTTTTTAAAAGGAATTAATAGTTAATAGATTTTACAATCGTTGCTTGCTTCTTCTTAACATCAATCCAAGTAGTTTGGTACTTTGTCTTGGGTGTTCTAATGCAATTTTTCCCTCTACTTTGTCATAGGAGGATAGAAGCAAATGGTTTAAGGAAATTGTAAGTTCTTTTTCTCACTCTTCTCTTTCAATCCTTTTCTATAATTGAATTTGCTTGTAGGATGTAAGAACCAAGTATTTATCATTGATGTTGCCTGTTTTGGCTGATGATGTTTTTGACCGAGATAAAGTGAAAGCTTTGACACGTTAGGGATGATTTGATATCATTTTCAGCCTTGGGAAGAAAAAATGAAAACTGCTTATGAGCAAGGAAGGCTTGTGCTACTTCAAAACTTAGATCCATCTTTATCTTCATCCGAGGTACAGGTAATAAGCATTCCAAATTTTTTATGGATTACATGGAGAACTAGAATACAAATCCAGCATAAAAGGACCTTTTAGAGTTAATGTGTTTGATCCTGTTGTGGAATGGTTAATTTGTGACTTAAATCCATGAATTGGTGCTTACTTGTAATTCTTTCTAGATCGTATTAGATTTGGAATTTGGAATAGAAATGTTCTATTTGCCTTTATGCAAATTCAATTATGGATTTTGATGCTTTTGAATTGGTGCATTTTCTTGACTTTATAGTGGGGTTCCTTTTTTTTTTTATCTCTAATTTTTTATTGTTTCATTGGAGATATTTTCTTTCCTGTGGTGATTCTGTTTAAAGAACTAATTTTAACTACTCTTACGGTGATTCTTATGGTGGTTTTGTTTCCTTAATTAAGACCTTGTATGAATGCAATAAGGCTAAGAATTTGGGCAATATATCAGAATGCTAGAAATGAGACAATGAAAGCTATGAGCGAGGCAAGATGCAACCCTTTTAAAGAGTTTTACCGATCTTGGGACAAGAATAGAGACCATATGATATACAAGGTTGCCAAAAATGGAGAAAGGGAACAAAGAAAGCCATGAGGGAGGCACGCTCCAAATACTTGTATAAGTAAGATGTGTTAAGGATGAAGAAGAGAAAGTTTTGGTTATAAATTAGGATATCAAAGAAGAGAATTGTTTTTATTAGTTTTTCAATTAAGGACAAGGATTGACTTGTAACATGGAAGGACTATAATTCCAAGAGGATGAACAAAGTCTTATAATAGCATTCTGGTTGAGAGGTTAAAGAAGCTCTTAAGAGGATGGATAATGGTAAAGTTATCGGTCTTGATGGTGTTTCTATTGAAGTTTGGAAGTGTGTGGGTGAACAAGGTATCATTTGGATCATTAATCTATTTTATGAGATTGAGATATAAGAAAATGCTGAATGAGTATTGGTTCCTATTCTTAAGAACGAGGGTGATATTTAGAATTGTGTAAACAACAAAGGAATAAAACTTATGAGCCACACTATGAAATTATGGGAAAAGGTGATTGAGAGCATAGAAGAGATTAGGATTGTGAAGAATCAATTTGGTTTTATGCCAAGGTCTACAAAAGAAGGCATCTTTTGCAAGAGTTAATTGATAGGTATTGAAGCAAAGAGACTTTCATATGTTTTTTTATTGATGTGGATGTTTATCTTCTGTTTCTATTGCTGTTGTTGATAATGGGTAGCAAGAGTCTTTGATTTGTGGTCAAGGGGTCTAGAGCAGTTAAACAAGGTCTTTATAAAGGAATTAAAGTGGGCTCCATGGATGTTTTGATTCCATACCTTCATTTTATAGATGGCACTATCTTGTTTTGAGTTGAATGCTGATTCTTTTTTGAATTCTCTTGTGATTCTTTGGTTTGGAATTATTTATAGGTTAAAGCATCTTTCTAATTACGGTTTGGCAACTGGCAAGTATCAATGTGAACGCGCGGTCTTTAGCTTTTTACTCTTTTGGTTAGATGTCAAACCCTTCAATGGTCTCTTAGTCTCCTACCTATTTAGGATTCCTTCTTGGCGACAATATTTGAGTTCACTTTTTTGGGGGAACCTATTATTAGAAATATATAATTGGAAGGGGCTTCCTTTTCTTGGGCAGTCATATCTCTCTAATTTTGTGGTCCCTATTTATTATTCTTTGTATTGTTTCTCTCCTTTTTACCTTTGATATTTTCGTGAACAAAGCAGAAAATAGTGAGGGATTTTCTTTGGGTGGGGACTAATAGGTTAATTAGAAACCACCTTTTTAGTTGGGATATTTGTTGTAGACCTAAAAGAGAGGTTTGGTTCTTGCAGATAAATGGCTCTGACTTCTCCTCTCTAACTATCTCTTTATGGCATATGTTATATCTTATTAACAGTATGGTTTACATTCTATTATTCTAATGAGCTGGGATGATACAAATTTATCACTTAAAGCAACACATGCTAGCTCCTGAAAATCATTTCTCGAGGTTATGCTTCTCTTAGATCTCTTGTTTGTTTGGGTTTGGGTCATGGTTCCCATATTAAATTTGGAGGACTCTTGGGTGGGGAAATATTCCTCTTTCTGTGATGGCCTTTTTTTCTAATTTACACAATGCTCCTAAAAATCAGTTTTATTATTTATCTGATCAGACAATTTTTTGGGATTTCTATTTTATTTTTTAAAATTTGCATGATACGGAGTTGTCTGTTATCTTTTGGTATTTTGAACTCTGTATTTCATTAATTCCAGATCAAAGGATTTGGTCTCATGACACCTTTGGTTCATTTTCATGCAAATCTTAATTCCACTTCCTCACTTAATGTCCCAATCCTTTTAGACGAGCCAATTTAGAAATCAATTGCTCCCTAAGTTTAATCTTTTGTTTGGACTGCTGTTCTAAAATGTATTAATACCAATTATTTACTTCAAATAGGAAGACCTATGACTGCTTCATCTCATGATAATTATGTTATGTGCAAATTGAGGTATGAAAATGTTTCTGATTTATTTTTGCATTGCTTAGCAATTTCCCTTCTATGGAATAATTTGTTGGGTTGTTGAAGATTGGGTTTTTCCCCAGGATTTCTAGAAGTTCTTGTCCGTTAATTTTAGACATTTTGGCACCCTCGATTTTCACTTGTCAAATGTTGCCTTTGGAGTTCATTTGGGAGAGCTGTTCACTTAGGTTCTTTTTGGTGTTCTGCCAAAGGTCTTTTCATGGGGGTTGTCTCTGGTGGATCTTTAAAGCTCTTTTTGGAGTTCCTTCTTGGTTTGTTTTTTTGACTGTGCTGTCAAATAACGATTATGGCTGTGCCATAGCAGTATGGCGCAGCAGTTTTCAACAAGGTGCTATATATGTGTTATAGTGTGATGGGCTACGGTGGCCACCATGCTGTAAGCAAAATAAAGGCTTTAGATTTTACAGTTTACTGTGTGTCAATTAATGTCAACTAATGTTGTTTACGTAAATATGCCGCCTGTGCACTAATATGGTTGACATGTTCTAAATAACAGAATATTATTTGGACTGGATTTAAAGAAAGTTGCACAGCAAGGATGATCCAGAAAACTGCCTACTCCAGCCCTCATTCTGGTTAGAACTAGAGTCTCTGTTCATCTCTCTCTAAGCTTTTTAAATCCCTGTCATGAGCTTTGGATATGACAATGGTGTTATTTATGATATAGGTCAAGCTTTTGTTATATTTAAAAAAAGTGAAGCAGCAGAGTCGGTTGTTAGAAAGTTAGATGAGGGCTGTCTCTTAATGTCAAATGGGCGGTATGTACTCAACTCCATGTAGCATGATAGCTACATTGTCAAATAGTATGGATTCAACTCCCCCCCCCCCCCCCTCTCTCTCTCTCTCTCTGTTCATCTGTGTGTGTATGGGGGGTTGGGTGGGTGGATCTCTCTCTCTCTCTCTGTGTGTGGTGGGGGGGGATACACAGTCACACTTTCACAGACATTCACCAACCATCGTAACAGACCTTTACTCACTGCATTGAACAACACACTTCGGTTCATGACACACCCCAAATAGAGCCTGTTGCGTGTCAAACTGAGAAGGAAGAGGGAATCACAATTTGTGAGAGAGGAGGAGACTTGACATCGCAAGAGAGGGAATATTCAATTTTACAATTTGTGTTATGATTCTTCAATTTTACAATCTTTCATCCCCTCCCAATCCCATGTAAGATCTTGATTTTCACAACATTGGAAAAGAGGGTAACACTTGTTACTGCACTTGCATGACTGACAATTATGTTTGGATGTTTTAAAACCAATTTATTATGTTGATTAGACACTGAACGGTAAATTTACTTTATCTGCTTAAAAGTATTAAGTAAATATATATGAGCTAACAGTGTTTTACTTATAAGCATCTAATTTTACTTTTTGGTAGACCCCTTGTTGCAAGCAGTGGAGTTCCTTGCTTTCCAAAAAAGAAGCCAATATTTTATGGTCATCATGTTGTCGATCAACTTCGGATGATGCAAATGCAACGAGAGATAGTACTGGATCCATCTTTTTTGTTCATATTTGTGACCTTATTTTGGAAATGTTGGTTATATAGTTGGTTCGTTTTCATTTATTTGTCCGTATGATTTTGGCTGTACAGAAAGATGTTGTATCTACTTCACATTGTTCTCAGCCCAACAATATTGAATATGATATGGGCATAGAGTGGTGCTTGCTGCAAGAAAGAGCAAACAAATCATGGAGAATGTTGTATCAGGTATTTAATTTTTGAATAATGTGACAGAAATCACTTCCATTTTTGTTTTATTTATTGCACGTTGATTTTTTTTTTTATCATGTTTTTATTCTTTAAGCAACAAGGTGAGGAGTTGAGTAAACTCAAAGCTAAGCTGAAGTCTAAAATTTAACTGAGGTTCATTGACCACATACAGTTTTTTGTTGGTAAGTTGTCCTTCAAACAAAGTTTTCTTTCCTTGCATCTTCTGTTTCTATATTTAACAGTGCTGAATGTTTCTTTGATTGATATCACTTCTGCAGCTGCCAACATTTTTGGCTTATGCTTTTGATTTTTGGTTTCGAGCTAATGAAGTTGTAAGTTTTCTGCTTCTAGTAATGAATTTCTACTAGTCTCATCTCTCTCTTGTCAACCACGTTTTGTTGTTTGTTTCCTCTTCGGTTCTCTGTTGTTTGCCACTCTCACTTATTATTTAGTCAACTGGGTCCTTTTCAATATTAAATTAAGATAGACATTTTTAATCTTTTTTTTGGATAAATAGATATTACAATACTAACAGTTTGATTAAACAGCCAAAAAAAAAACAATTTGATTATTGTAACTTAAACTTGTAGATTTCTCTCCTTAACACTGATTAGTGATTTTTTTCTTCAAAATTGTGATCTTTGATGTTGTCTATACACTAAAGTGAGATTATTTACAATACCTAACATTTTAAATAGCTGATTGTTGGCTATTTTAAGTTGAATTAGGTCTGTTCGATTAAGCATTTTCTTTTAGAAATTTTATTATGATTAGATAATTTTTTTGTAACCCTCCAAGAAAAGCAGTTTCAGTGTGTTTTCTTTTCGTCGTGTTAGAATAAAGAAGTTTTGGAATAAAAAATGAAAAAAGTTACGCTAGAATTTGTGTTTAGTTGATAAAAAAATACACTAAAGGCTAAAGTGAATGGGAGAACAAGGTCTATGTCTGGATTTAGATTTGGAGAGCTTGGTATTTATGTTTTTTTTATCCCCCATGATTTTTGAATTGTGAGAACTGTGTTTTGATCAGAAGCCTGCTCCTAGGTATTTTCTAATGGGTTTTCAAACTTTAATCTGTTTTGAATCTTTAACTCGCAGAAACTTGAATGGACTTGTTCACTGAGGCAGTGGCATGCATCGGGCAAATTTTGGTTTAGCAGTTGTGTAAATATTATGGGGGGTTGGGAGTTTTTGGAATGAACGTTTGTTCCATAATACATTGCAAGTTGCAACTCCCTCCCGATCAAGCTGTTATTTTGTTGCCCAGTATAAATTTGCTGTTGTTAATATACTACATATACACTGTATGGCCTTTCGGTGGGAAATGCGAAAAGTTCGGAGTTTTACCTTTTTTTTATGGCTATAATATGTTTTAGCTCTCTGATTCCCTGATTAATTAGTAATTTTATTTTTGGTCTCTAATAATTTTTTTTTAGGTTCCTGGTAAAATAAAAGTTTTGCGTCGGCTTCTTGCTATTTTCCTGACGTGATATACAAATGACAGTTTTTGGCGGTTTAAAAACTGTCATTCATTTAGTTTTAGAATCGTCCTAATAAATAAATAAAAGAATAAAAAAATAGAGTTCCCAAAATCAATCCCCCGAACCCCCAGATTAAGGTAAACTAAGAAAAAAAGCACTACACATACCTTCGTGAAATTTATCTAAAATAAGGAAAAAACTGCTTTTAAAACTTTCCGTCTTTTCTTTGTTAGTCTTGATCTCATGATATTGGATCGCTTTTGATTGCAATCGTTTGTGCCCGTAAGAGTTATTTTTTTTCTCATTTGCGCAAGGTTTTGTTGTCACAGCAGCAACAAAATGGTTACATGGTGAGTTTGAAATCCATATCGCCGAAGCTTTGGATTAACGTTGGGGGCTAGAGTTAATACAACATCTATGTCTTCGAGGGGTTACTTTTGAAACTGATTGTGAAAGGTACAAGTTCTGGAAAAGGAAGCAAGAGTCGAATAACAACTATTTGGAATTTTTTGCTCATGATTGTCGCATGTTGATGCAGGCTACTAATTTCACTTCTCTGTCTGCCACGGAGAACTGCTAATAGAGTGTCACATGGTTTAGCTCGTTCTGCTTTAAAAAAATTTCTTGTGAGGATTGAGAAATCGCCTCACGAGATTGCTTCGTTATTATTAGCGGATGTACAGGTTTTGCCTTTGATTCATTCTGAACAAAGTTCATCATCCGCTTCTACTATATATAAAATAAAAGTTTGATTTCCTTAGATTGCTTATGCTATAACAAATTGTCTTTCCGTCAATTTATGATCCTAATTTAATTAACCTGATAACACGTGATAAATTATTAGTAAAAAAAAAAAAAACTTACAAAAATGATCATTTAGTCTAATAAAGGGCCTAATCGTTGAAGAGTTTAATTTTTATACACTTTTTGGGTAAAATAGTTTTAGTGTATAACTTTTTTTTTCTCTTGTTTAAACTTAAGAATATATTTTTTAAAAAAAGTAATTTTAAAGAAATAGATATTCTTAAAAAACATAAAATTACTTTTTTTAAAATAAAAAACTTTTTGGGCCCACAAGTACTTAAAAAAATTAAAGTGAAATTCTTTGCATGTAAGAAATAAAAAAATTGGAAAAGATGAAGATCCTATTTTAGCCAAAAAGCCCAAAATACTTAAACGTTAAGTCATTAATTAAGAGAGTTTGTTATTTAGGAGGGGAAAAAAGAAATATGACCGTTATTTTAAAATTGTCTTAATAGGAAGAGCTAGTAGAGAAATTAGGCGAGTAGGATCGCAATTCCCAGTCGCAGCGAATAGCCGAATCTGTGTCCTTTGGCACTGAGTCACTCAACACAACACTCCCACCGCACTCTCATCTCCACCAACAATGGGTTGTGCACAGTCCCGAATAGACAACGAGGAATCCGTGTCTCGCTGCAAGGACCGTAAAAATCTCATCAAAGACGCCGTCGTCGCTCGCAACGCCTTCGCCGCCGGCCATTCAGGCTACGCCGTTGCGCTCAAGAACACCGGCGCCGCCCTCAGCGACTACGCCCACGGCGAGACCCACGACCCCCACCCTCCGCCCCTCGACCCTCCCTCCTCCTCCGCCGACCCTCCGCCGCCGCCGCCGCCACCAATCGACGACAGTCTCCCTCCCCCGCCGCCGCCTCTCCCGGAGTTCTCCCCCGCCCCGGCGCCGCTTTCTCGCTCCGTCACCATGCCCGCCGGCGTCATGCACCACTACCGCCACCGCAGCCCCGTCCCCCTCTCCATCGCCGAGGAGGACGAAGAGCAAGATGCAACCCCCAAGCTGGCGAGGAAAACCGCCGGATCGCCGCCTCCGGAGATGAAGACTCCGCCGCCGCCGCCTCCGGAGTCGAAGGGCATGGCTTGGGATTACTTCTTCATGGTGGAGAACATGCCTGGACGTTCTCTCAGTGCTGAAGATGATAATGATGATGATGATGATGATGATAATCATATTCATAACCATAATCATAATGATGATGGTGAGCGTAAAATGGAGAATGTGGTTGAAGATGAGGTTGAGCCTAAGACACCAGATAAAGTGCAGGAACATGAGAATGTGAGTATTCATGAGGAGCATGATGATGGGATAAGTGAAGCGAAGAAATACATTGAGCATTCTAAAACTGCTCCTGCTGAGTTTAGAAGAGCTATAAAGGTGGTTCCTTCTGTTACTCTTATGCAGATTCTCAATGTCCTTGATGATCACTTCTTGAAGGCCTCCGAGGGCGCTCAGGAAGTTACCAAGATGCTCGAGGCTACTAGGTTGCATTATCATTCCAATTTCGCCGATAATCGCGGTAGGGGTGATTTGTTTGTTTCTTTTTAATAATGTTTTCAAGTTGAAGTTTGTTGAATTGAGATTGTTTGATTTCATGTGGTGGGGCTGTTGTGGACAGGGCACATTGATCATTCTGCTAGGGTTATGCGTGTCATAACATGGAATAGGTCCTTCAGAGGTGTGTCCAATGGGGATGCCGCTAAAGATGACATTGATTCTGAGGAATATGAAACTCATGCCACTGTGTTGGATAAGTTGTTGGCATGGGAGAAGAAACTTTATGAAGAAGTCAAGGTAGGTGTCAATGTCCATGATTTGTTGCCTTTGCCATTATGTTTTTATTCTTGGTAGAGACTATTAAGAATATTTATTGAGTTCAATTTTCATGCATTGCCTCTTTAAAAAATTTACATCATCAACCAATCAGAAATCATATGATTTTTTTAGGGTAATTATTATAAATGTCAACAAATTTAACAGGATTTGTGATTAGATGGCAGTGTAAAAATCCTTTACACGACCACTGCACACACTATTTTCTCATATTTGTATTCATATTTTGTTGAACTATGATTTTCTGAGTCACGTTGAATGTTTAGAGCTGATTTTTCTATGAAATTTCTCTCCTTGTCAACAGCAAGGTGAGCTTATGAAGTTTGAATATCAGAGAAAAGTTGCAATTCTAAACAAGCAGAAGAAGCGTGGTGCCAGTGCTGAATCCTTAGAAAAGACTAAAGCAGCTGTTAGCCATTTGCATACAAGATATATTGTTGACATGCAGTCGATGGATTCAACAGTTTCAGAAGTGAACCATATTCGAGATGCCCAGTTGTATCCGAAACTTGTTGCTCTTGTTATTGAGTAAGTATTGCCGATAAGAAATTTGACAGATGTAATGTTATTGTTATTGCCTCAGTTGATTTTATTCTGTGGCATTTGATATTTTAGAGGTGGTTTGTTTGTTGCTAAGCTTGAAAGAAGAGTCTGTGGAAGAAACCAAACATTATTGTGAGCTTCCTTTTCTGGTTGACAGCATCCTGAACTTGTAGCTTGTTGGCCTAAAATAGTTTTTAATGTGAAACATTAGAACAAAATACAATCCAGCATCCTAGAAATTAATATTTCAACCTAAAAAAGCATTTTATGCTGCAGTTTAGTACTTGGCAATTTATATGTCATTTAAATTCTGACCTTGGATACCGAAGGGCATTTTAATTTTAATATTATAAAAAAGATAATCATTATAAGAATTATATTACTCTAAATGTGTAGTAGTTTCTTAGTTCTCAATGCCCAGACACTGCTACTAAATTTTGAACTAGTGCTTTGTGTTTGTTTTATCTGACTTGTTTTTTTTTTTTCTATTTCTGAGGCTGTACACTGATGTACATTTCAATATTATAAAAAATCTCAATTTATTATTATAAGAATAAGAATGATATGGCATGTATACTTTCCTAGTTTTCATTTGTTTTGATACTGACTACTACTGGATCCAAAATTTTCTGTGTGATTGTTTTATCTTTGCTACTACACCCACTGTTTTGGATTTTTATTCTAACAAAAGGGTGGCGTAAGGAATTGAACAGTAGTGTAAAATAGCTATTTTCACCATGAATGGATCCTAATAATGGATCTGCTTGATTTCTCTTCAGGATGGCAAATATGTGGGAAAATATGTGCTTACATCATGACAGCCAGCTGAAAATAGTTACAGACCTCAAATCTCTTGATATTTCTCAAGCTCCTAAGGAAACAACCAAGCATCATTATGATCGCACTGTGCAACTTGAGAAAGTCATCCTGGAATGGCATTTACAATTTGAGAAGCTTGTGACTCAACAGAAACATTACATCAAAGCTCTTAACAGCTGGCTAAAGTTAAATCTCATTCCTATTGAAAGCAACCTAAAAGAGAAAATCTCATCCCCTCCAAAAGCTCAGAATCCTCCAATCCAAGCCCTTCTCCATGCATGGCATGATTATGTTGACAAGCTTCCTGATGAGCTTGCCAAATCTGCTATTTCCTCCTTTGCTGCTGTGATAAAGACGATCTTACTTCAGCAGGAGGAAGAGATGAAGTTAAAGGAGCGATGTGAGGAAACCAGAAAGGAATACTTGAAGAAAAAACAAGCATTTGAGGAATGGTACCAGAAGCATTTAATGCGGAGAGGGCCTGATGAAGCAGAACATGAAAGAGGAGAGGAAGTAAACACAAATAATCCTGTCTCGGAGAGGCAGTTTGTTGTTGAGAGCTTGCAGAAGAGATTAGAAGAGGAAATTGAATCCCACCAAAAACATTGCATTCAGGTGCGAGAGAAATCACTGCAGAGTCTCAAAACTCGCTTGCCTGAACTCTTCCGTGCATTGTCAGACTATGCTCATGCCTGTGCTGAGGCTTATGAGAAGCTGAAGTTAATCACACAGTCACGAGGTGGTGGGGCATAAAACATGAAGCTGTTTTGCTCACTTCTGTGAAGTTGTTTTGTATTTCGAACCTATGTAGTCTGCTGTTCTCCTCACACAAGAAGGCATAACATTTTTTACATCAATCTTGTGTGAAAATTTTGCCGTAGCTTTTAAAGTTCTAACCATCCTTGATGATGTAGCATATTGCTTAAGTGTGTATTATGTGCCTTAAGGTAGTTGCGTAATGAAGTAGTGATTTATTTGGCTCCGCAAGATTATTCAAGTTATTTAGTCCAAATTCAAAAAGATTATTATATTCACTTTAGTCGTATGCTATTACTCATCATGCTATTGACATTTAAAGGAATATTAGCAACATTCTTTTTAACACTTTTTTTATTATTGATTAAAATTTATTAAAAATATAAATTTTGGTGGGTTTTACTTATTACAATTTGTTTTTTTCAAAAAAATTCAGTCAATAATAGGAAGTGTTGCTAGTATTTCTGTTTATCTAAATCACGAGCATAGTTAGAGAAGTCTGTATACCCTTGACCCTTGACTAGTGAAAAAATAAAGATGGAAACGGAATCTAAACTTGAGCAGCTGTATTTGTTTCATATAAAAAGTGGTAGAATAAGTTAAATTGCCCAAATGACGCTTTTAGTATAGTCCATCTGAAATTGATGAAAGGAATATTATATGTCATATAACACAAAATGTCGTGACTAAAATTGAGAGGAGTGCATGTGATTAGCATCACTTTTTGATGAAGTTAATATTTTTAAGCTGACATTTCAAAGAATCCTAGTGTGAACAAAGAGGTAGACGGCTATCAAACAAATGACTCTTGCAGATGTTTTATTTTGGCACATAGAACCTTATAATTTTAATCCAATGGTTGACAACACATGCGTCTCTTCCAGAACTCAAACTGCTTCTTGTCATGGTTGGCAGCGGTTCAAACTTAATTTCACCCAACATATTATACATTAAGGATAAGATTAGGAATACCACATCTTAAAAAACAGGGTAGTTAGCCTTTGGAAAGCCTCATAAGAAAAGACCAAAAGGGGTACCGAAATACCCCATATCCTTGGATTCAGAAGCTCCATTACATTGCATGTGACATGCTTGATATCTCTCTCACCTTGATTTAGGAGCTTTAGGTATGAAGGAAAACTTGGCAAATGGATGTGAAGAAGTACTGGTTCGGTTCAAGAAGTCAAAGGACACAAAACATAAGGTTGGGTCGGAGCTACACAAAACCGTATAGGAGCTATTCTCCAAGCAGCTATGATGGCACAAAAACAACAGTGTGGAAGATGCTATGGAGAAAGCTGAAAAGATCATCAGATCATAAGAAGAAAGTGTTCAGTTCTCACACTACAATGGAGGGTGTTTATGATCAAGAAACATACTCAATGAACTTTGATCAAGGAACGGGATGGATGGAGCCAGAAAATCTCCCTCGTTCCTTCTCAGCTCGGTTTGCTTATCCATCTAGGATCTTGCCACCAAAACATTTATTGAGTTGAGAGTGATCCTCATGCAATAACAAAACTTAGATACAGTTGTTATATGTTTTTACTGTGTACGTTTTCCGATCAGAATTGAAGTTTCGTCTCTTTTAATCAGATTACTACAAATGTTAAACTTCTTTAACTGGAAAATAGTGCCAAAACTGCATCCAAGTTTTGTAGTTGATGTCACAACTACGATATGAAATGTAAAAAACATGTCTTTTTTCTCTTGATTTTAGAGTTCATTTGTGTAATTTTGTTACACATGACTAAATGCTCCTCTCCCTCTTCCCACCTCTTTCTCTTTAGGTGTTGATCACATCTGCTTTTGAAATTTGATGTTGTTCCGGATAAAAACTTGAATCAACTCCCGATGTTTGCAATGTATGCTATCTATTAGAGAAACAATGATATATACATAGTTTTATAGAGCATTAAACGTCCATTTATCTTTGCTCGTTACCTAGTCCAAACAACAGATTGGATTGCACCATGACCCTTAAATATTCCTTTCATTTTGAACTAAGAAAATAGTAGAATTGGGTTATGGATTCTCTGTCTTTTGGTTTATTACAATTAGCGCCATTGTATATCGAGTTTTGGTCTTAACTTCTGGTTTGTGTTTGTTCTTTATGTCAACTCAATAATGTCTTGTTGTTGATAGTTGACTTCATTATTGCAATCAAAGGGAAACCGCAGCATACCATAATATAAATAAAGAAAATCACAAAGCTTGAATGTTTCAACTTCTAACTTTTGAGCCTTTAATAAATCAAGATGCTGAGGGGTCTCATACTTAATAAAGAGTAATTGTATTAGACTATTAGAAAGTCTGTTTTGTATATCAAAGAAACATACGAAGAGAAAAGAGAAATATGAAACCACCAAGTCAGCCTAGTGATAGTGATGGGAAATTTGAATAGCATACATGATATTATAGGCTTTTCGATCAAGAGAGAGACGGTAATTTTTTTTTGAATTTATGGAATGCGTTAGTTTTTGAATTAATTTTCAAAAGGAGATAAGTCGTATTGATGTTCACGACTTTAAAATCAAAAGTTGTATAACTTTATGTGATTTCAACTTTTTATTTTGTGTTTTTTAATGAAGTCTTAAGTTTCTACACGATTTTATTGTTTTTTATGATTTTTTTATTGTTCTAAACAGTAGGTTTTTACACTATTTCAAAGTGTTAGAAGTATAAACGACTTCAAGTTCTAAGACTTACGAAAATTGGTATTATTACCTTATAGTTGTAACGTTTCAACTTGAATTGTATGTCACTATTACAGTATTACTTTGTATGGTCCTGAAAAAGATCTTGATGTGTGTTCTTGATTAATGATTGAAAGTTCGGACAAGATAACGGTTTAAAAAGTGTGAGCGACAATAATAATTTTCAGTGCAGTAATATTCTATTAAAATTCATTGTTGTTATTGCATACAAAAATATTTACCAATTAAAAAGATTTATCCATAATACTTTGGAAAAAAATAGAATTATTCATTTATTATTCGAATTTATGATTTTACAGGTTGATTAGAATACGGGAAATAATAATTAACAAAAGAAGAAGGTAAGGAGAGGGAGGGAGAAAATGGGTAAAGTTTCATTTCCCCCCGTTTCTGTTATGTATCATGCTGCTGCCACTACACTACAAAACAGTAGCCCAAAGTTTCGAAACTTTGTGTGGTACTGCACGTGAACTAGACCATATCATATATTACAACAAATTCTATTGAATTACAACAAAAAAGACCATCATCATATAGATACTTTTTCCGAAAAAGCAGTATTATTAGTGAGTTGATTAGTAGTTTATGAACACCGAAAGTTGAAACTTGAAAGTACATTTCAAATGAAAACAAAATGTAAAGGCTTTAACTTGAATTGCGCTTCTTAACAGCTACTTAGTTTCAACAACTTCTTGACAAGGGAATAAATATAAAGGAACAAACAGGACGCTTTTTTTCAAGCCCTTTTCAATTCCATTAAAATGTGGTTGCTGCATGCTGATTTTCCAATGAGAAATTCATTTTTTTTTATTGGAGCCAAATTGTGATGCACAAATTCGTCCTACAAGGCACTATGTCCTTGAAAAAGAAAGGTGATAGTAATACAGGGTTGAGCCCCCACTATCCGGGCTTTACCAAAGCCTTGGCTTTATTATTTTCATTCCCATTTTTGTTAAGTAGCCCACATGGTTTCGGAGACCACTTTGGAATATATAGTAGTCTATGTGCTTGCGTAATATGTGTGTATGATAATTGATAGGGATGAACTTTTTTCCTATTTTTTATGCGTGGGACGCATCTACGAAGCACTGACACTAAGAATACGTGGACATCTTATTATCTCTTGAAAAAGTTAATGAAATGCTGATTTACTTGTCGATGTCGGTGTGGTACGTGTCGGACACGGCAAGAGAATGAGGTGTCCGTGTTTGGTAGGGATGCATTAAAATTAAAACATAGGATAAATTATATTAATACTCCTTGAACTAAAATAAAATAATGTTCGTTTCTCTTTCCTATCTTTTCTTTATGCAGACTGACCACCTTAATTTATATACACGCCATAATATTAGCACTTGGTTTGTTAATTAATCCTAACTGTTCTTGATTTGTAGCAGTATATCTTAACTTACTAATTAACGAGGTTCATTTGTGCATGGCAAAAGAAAAAAGAGGATATGAAATATAATAATGCTTAAGTTTAGAAGATGTGAATATATAATTTATCCTGAAATACAAACTTCACATTGTATTTGACATCTGGTATGATGATTCCTTATTCTTGTCAATGTGGTAGAAAGAGAAAATATACTAAAAGTTTTTACATGGGTGGTGCGTGCTGCTTTAGGGCTGCATCCTTACATGGTGTGTGAAGGTTTTGATCCTGCTGCTCAACTCCAGCCACTAGGAAATATGCAGTGTAGCTGAAAAAGTTGATAAGTTTGATCTTGGAGTCATCATCTATGTCTGAGGTACTGTCCAATGCTTGAGCCATATGATGTAACCATTCTCTTGTTTGAGAATTGAGAATAGAGAGTGGGGCCTCCCATTCTCTGGACGAGGAACTCGTACTGGTTCTGTGAATTGGCAAATATTGAACGAAACCACTCTTCCTCGTCATCATATATACACCCTGTTGTAGAAATTGGTAGAGAAGGTAACCAAGGTTTGAAGGCCTCGTCGATGGTAAAAGCATCAGCTGTGGAAACTCCACTCCATTCGGAGGCCTTGTGTTGCAGACTCTGCATCGCCAATTATCACAGAACCTGTGTGTGCCTGCGCAATATATGTAGGGAACAAAAACGGTGTGCGCTCCTTTCACTTTCGCCAACTTGGAATAATAAATAAATCACTTTAGATATGATTTTCAAGTTGTTGAATGTTAAAATATATTGATTAAAAATTAATATATATAAAAAACAACTTAATTGTATTTATTTTTTCATAGTAAGAGTATAGTGTTGGAGCTGAGTGACCTTGATGATCCTCGTGATTTTAATTAATTGAGTTCAATCTCTATATTTCCAAATTATTCAATTTTAGTTTAGTCCATATATATTAACTTCACATTTACATCCAATTGTGTTAACTGCTTGATTTTATTTCCCATGACTTTCATTGTATTTTGGTTTTTTTTTTATAATTTTTTTTTTCATATGCTAATGGTTGTTTGTTAGTTTTTGCTATTAAGGAATTTAAATCCATGATTTTTTTCCCTTTCACTCTTTATTTTATTACTAAGTAAATCTTATATTTTTATTTTAGTTCTTTATAATATAGTGTTTAAGTGATCTTATCCACGTATTTTTAATTCTCATATTTTAAAATCACCTAAAACTCTGCAAGGCCAAGGGAATAAAATTGATCGAAATGAAAGAATAATGGATAAATGGAAAGGTAGAGATTAGATGAGTACGTGTGCCAGTTTGTGTAACTCAAGGCCTTACTTCAAAGGAGTTGTAACCATTGACGGATACACACAGACACGTACGTACAGCCAGTCATGTGCATTTGGTCATATGGTTTTGAATTATTTGCTCTCTACCGTGAAAGAAATAAATGAGTTATGAGAGACATGAGAAAGAAAGACAATATATGTGGAGGAAGCTTCACTAACCAAAAAAACTATTGGAAATATAAATATATTGAAAAGGATAATGTTATAATGCAAAACAGTTTAATATATAGAAGCAATATATCTTTAACAATCTTAATAAAGTTATATAAATTTTATTTGACTATTAAAAATTAACCAATAACTAATGTTTAATTATTTGAAATAATTAAACTAACCATTTATAGTAAATTAGAAGAATGAACTTAAATGCACTTGTGTTACTTACAAAATTATACAAACCAGTTTCCCGTTAAGAAAGTCACTAGCCACCGTGTTGACCCACAAAAAATGAGAGCCTGATGAGTAGTATATTTTTTTCAGTAAAAAAAAGTAGTATATTGATTAAAAAATTATCTTTGAAAAATAATCACCTTTTAACACCATTTAATGTCACGAGTAATCTTAAATAAAATTAAAATTATGACAAATTTACTAATCTAATCACTTATGTATATAGAACCTAAGGTAGTATTATGTGTGAATGGCTTTTAATGTTTGAATTATTTAAAAGTAAAATTTCAATTTACTTATAATAGTTTTTCTAATTAATATTTTTTTATTAATTTATTAACTTTATACATAAATAAAGTGAGTATAAATATATAAGTAAATAAGAATTAAAGTTGTTAAACAGGTAAATATGGGTCAAGTATAAGTATTTTTATCAAAATATTATGATTGCGATCAATGAGGTCTAACTTAGTTGATTGAATAAATTAAATATTGTAAATTTTTTAATATCATATTTAATTTATATAGATAAAAATAAAAATCATGATTGCAAGATAACTAACCATATTATTGTCTCGTACGAACTAACCTAATTATGCCTCGTATGATTGATAAGTCTATTCTAACTTTTTTTCGTGGTATTTCTATTATACATGGTTGTTATCTAAGGTTATTAAACTTTTTTTTCTTCTTTCATATCCTTTTCATTGATGTGTTTGATCCTGCAAACGTAAATATAGGTAGCATATATATATATATATATATACATATATATGAGCAGTCAAATGCAATATTAAATGAAAGGGTTTAATAATAGAACCCTCAGATAGCCTTGTCACGAGCCATGCTGGATGCTTCAGTTTGGATATTAGATGAAACAGGTGATATAATTGATAAATTAAATTCCTCATTTCCTTTAATTTAACACGATCCAAGTAAATAATGTTAATTTAACCAGTTGTGTGATAATCTCAAATTTGGAAGTCTTTATTTTTATTTTCTATTTTCATTTTCTGAAATTTATTTTCATTTTTAAAAGATTAGAATTTTTAAAATAGATTTGGTTTGACTTCTTATTTTCTACTTTCAAGAAATAAAAATATTACATTTTGTATCACTATTTTTATTTTATCTAAAATGAGATTCTTAATTTTGACTGAAAACAAGATTTTATTATTTTCAATTTTGATTTGTTTAGAAAAATATTTTTACAGTTTTGATTTGCTTGCAAAAATATTTTTACTGAAAATAAAATAAAAATAGAAAACATCACTCTTTTGAGTGAAAATGAAAATAAAAGATAAACAAAGTATGAAAATAGAAGAGCACCTTGTACAAACTTACACTTACACAGCACTAAAAAAAACAATACTACTATATTATTGGCAACAATTAATAGTGAGAGAGACATTACAGGTTACAAAGCTTTGTTTCCCATGCATAATTAATTCCAACAAGAAGACCTAGCAGCCACTATAACTTAACAGAAATAATATTATACCATTAATTAACTGTCTTTTTAACAGAAACAGATGGAAGTAAAACAATTTGAATATAATGACTCGTGGATACCATATTCATATCAACATTCAACCTAGTGGCCACCACCAACTCCGCCACCAAATCCAGCACCACCGCCACCACCAAAACCACCACTAGCTCCAAATATGATGAGTTTGAAAATCATCTTGATCAAGCAGTTCCGAAATTTGAATCTCCCATTCCAGGTACGACCGGAGAGTTTATTTGTGGGAGCGTTACATATCACCCATGAATTCGTAGATCACCTCCGCGAAGCTCCTGAGGATGACGCGTTTTTGCCAGGCTGCGTGTGTGATGCAATGGGGGATAAAAATGTGGAGGTTGTGAAGGACACAACCGGGTTACTTCTTTGCAGGGGAGGATTGTGTGCCATCTTTAGATGATTTGATAGTTGGATCTTGGAGGAAGCGCATAAAAGTCGTCTTAATCTCCCTCCGTGATTGACTCAAATGTTCCAAGGTTTGAAGAGAAGTTTTTGTCGGCATGACATGATGAGCTATGTAGTTGACTATGTAACCAGATGTTTGACATGTCTAAAGCGAATACTGAGCACCAGGATGCTCGAGACACTTGAAGCTATTGGAAATTCCTGACTGGAAATGGCAGAGCATATCTCTGCATATTGTATCAACTTTACCGGCGACTATTGATGGACATGATGATGTGTGGGACATGGTTGATC